>NW_018023148.1:1766-14697 GCF_002006095.1 Pseudomyrmex gracilis | reverse complement strand
CATATGAGGGGTGATTTCATCCCTTAAAACCGTTTTTCAGCAGCAACGGAAAATGTCAATACTCATCTATTGACCTCCCTTACATGTGTGCAAAGTTTCATCAAAATCAGAATTTTCGGGTTCGCGAGGTTCCCTTGTTAGTACAATTTTCGCACTGCGTACACATAATATAAAAGTGCAACTCTGCATTTTTCTATACTCGTCTCGCTTTGCACTGCATTCTCATCGTAAAATACAAACGTCACAAACACATCCAAAAGATATTGTTTGTAGCAATTATATTGTATACACTTTTATCCATTATGTAAAAAGTACATATCTTGGAATCGCCATATTGTCATCGAACCTGCCGCTATATTGTCACTTCCTGTCACGTCATGTCTTACTCCGCTCTACTGCCGCGTGACGTCGTAGGGCCCGCTGCCATATTGTAGTGTGTGACGTTATTTTCTGGGACGTTATTTCTCGCACCGTGACGTCACGCCTTGTGACGTCATCGTGACGTTACCCCTTTCCCGTGACGTCATTCCCCGCACCCTGTGACGTCATCGTGACGTCACCCCCGCCATACTCCTTGTGACGTCATATCTCTCATGACGCCATCGTGACGTCTCTAATTAGTTTAAGTACTAAATTTCTATTTATCTTAAATTGTAACCAATCTTGATCCGTATCTGTATGCATCGCTTTTTATATGCTTTGTTTCTTCTTTTTGCTGCTTCTCTTATTACGTCAGTAAACCACTTTTTTCTTTTTCATGACCTCGGAATTCCAAATGTTTTTTTGGGAGCAGTAGAATCCAACGTACTTACTATATTATCAACAAGTTTCTTCGCTTTCATACTAATTTCTAGATCCGGATTTTTTTTTAAGTTACACTATTAATTTATGAAAGTCATTAATATTCAAGTCTTTATAATTCCTAGCACTAAATTCTCTATAATTATTTTTTTTTCTAGCTGCACTTAATTCAACTGTTAACCATGCATGATCCGTTATTTTAGGTTCATGAACTACTTGCACTTCTACTTTTTTAGTAGCAAAAAGTAGATCTATAATAGTCTGACTGTCTTTCGTCACTCTCGACTCCTTAATGTATTGCTTCATACCTAGACCCAACATTGTCTTTTGCAACTTTTTCGTATAAAATGAGTCTACCATAAAATCTACATTAAAGTCTTCTAATACTATACACTCTTTGCTTTTTATTACCCTTTCTACACTGTCCTCAAGAAATCTTATACAATCACCATCCGACGCGCTTTGCAAATGATAAACCATTATTATTCCATTATATGATTTTTTTTATTTCTATCGCAGCACACCAGCAGTTTGACTCTAATTTTTTTATCAATACTGTTTCATATTTAATGTCATTTCTTATACACAAAACAACACCACCTGTGTTTCTATTTCCGGCATCACATCTTATCAAGTTATATCCCCGTACACTCACTTCACTGTTCTCAATTTTGGCAATCAATCTAGTTTTTGATAGTGCTACAATCGCTAGATTTATTTTCATCATTATCTAATGATGTATTTTATCTTTATGCGCTAATATACTTTGCGCGTTTGTATGTACTATTAGATTTCTCCGTAGTTTCTATTTGATATCTTCCCAGCCAGCTCTCTTCTCTTCCTGCATCACACTCTTAAACGTCGGACATTCCGAGCTAAGGGCATCATGTTCATAATTTATCTTCAAAGTGTACGTTTAAACTTTATACATACAATTCACACATTTTATCTTTTCTGCTGTACATTCAGGTGCTTTATGACTTCCTGCACATTTGTGACACGTTTCATTCCGCGCGCAATATCTTGCGATATGGTAATATCCCCAACACTTGAAGCACCTTTTAGCATTAAGATGATTCAATATATGACATTTTTTCTATTCTATGTGTGTGTTTTTACTGTTTTTTTACTTAACCATTCATAAGTTACTTTATCTACTTCAATTATTATGGAGCCTCTTTCTTTTTGTTTCATACTCAAGTGATCAGTATTTCTTCTTTCTTTACTTATTCTCTTTCCTACTCTCATATGGAATTTATCACTTTATGTATTTATATTGTTTTGTTTCTGTATTGTACCTATCAAATTAGTATTATCCAGTATCATTTCTTCCTCATCAATATTGATGATTTCTATTTTTGATTTCACTTGCGGTGACTCAATAACTTTGAAATCCGCGCCTAATTTGGTCGCTACTGTAGCCTTTAGCTGCTTCATTTCTTCTCCAGACTCACAATCCATAATCACTGTTCCTTTACTTCCTTTGTTCAGCTTTGTTATTTCCATAGCCATACCTTTGATGTCAATCTTTTCTTTTATTAGTTTTTTTGTGGCTTCACTTTCTTGATGCATCTTAGGTTGTGACCGGACGGGACTGTCTTAGCGCATTGATTTACGGTCGCCACCTACTTTTACCAACCAAGTAGGAAGGATATGACTCTTTTGGTCTGTTTCAGGAACGGACTCACCAGACAAACATCCGAACTTGCCGCCCTCGTCTTTGGATTTCCTTTGCCTACGGACCTTGGACGATCCGCGCGAACAACGGACCTCTGGTATGGCCCTGATTCCACCAAAGTTCAGGTAATGAAAAACAATCACACACTGAGTTTATGGTCTGTATATACTTTATATGATGTTTATTAACACTTGTTACTAATAACAATTTTCTTGTGTTACAGAGTTATACATAAAACGCGTTATTCACAACCGTTTTCCGGTATCGCAAACTTTTATATACTTTTTAATACTTATAATGAGCGCAATGCGTGTTTTTTTTTAACGACTGACTTACTTGGACGTTCACGCACGACTTCTGAACGGACTCGTTTTAACTGCGCTATTCACTTAGTGAGCGCTCGATTCCAACTGCCGCGCGGCGCGATCGACTCAGCCGAGACACCGCGTCATCCCCTCTCCGCGTTCACGCATGCGCACAATCCAGAAAATTCTAAAAATGGCAAATTTTGACAGGAAACGTTTATTTGGTCACAAACAAACGCTCTGGTTCAATTTTACCAACAACTAAAATTTTTGCCAAAGTTAGGTTTTTTGAACTAACATGTGAGTTTTCCAAAAGTGAGTGATTTTGACTAAACACGCCGAGTTCACTTTAGAAAATCCAATTTCCGACTTAACTCTCATCTTTTCGCAAGGTTAGTACTTTCGCAATGACTCGAAGTAAACACCTAACACTCTAATTGTTGCTTAAACTTGACGGGGCACTTATTCTTACGCAGAATCGCACACTGACGCAATTTCGCTGACAATTACACTTTTTCCCCAGTGTTAGGATCTGGCTTGACAACCCGGGGTAAGTGCCTAACATACTAATTGTGGCTGATACTCAGCGGGGCATTTATTCTAACACAAATCTGCACCCTGACGCAGTTTCGCTGACAATTACACTTTTACCTAAGGTTAGGTTGTGACCGGACGGGATTACGTTTCGCTTACTGACTTTCGGTCGCCACCTACTTTAACCAGCCAAGTAGGAAGGATAAGACTCTTACGTCTGTTTTGGGAACGGACTCACCAGACAAACGAAATCCGACCTTGCCACCCTCGCCTTTAGATCTCCTCTGCCTACGGATTCCGGACGATAACAGCGGACAACGTATCTCTGGTACGGCCTCTGTTCCTTCAAAGTTCAGGTGATGGAAAACAACCACACACTGAGTTTAGAGTTTGTAAAGTTATAAACGTTTCTTAACACTTGTAATGACAATGTTTTCGTGTTACAGATTGACGCATAAGACGCGTGTTTCACAACCGACTTCGGTATCGCGATCCTTTTACGTACAATACTTTCAATCTTTACAACGAGCGCGACACGCTTTAATAACAACCGACACTTTCCAGGTCGTTCGTGTACGTCTCTGAGCGGACTCGATTTTTTAACCCTTTGCGGACTGAAACGCTCGACGGGCGAGCGTCGCTCTGGACGACAGGTATTGGAGCGTGCAGTAAAGAAAATTTTCACGTCGCATATTTGCGTTTTACAAATTAAGGCTTTATTCAAATAAATTATTCAAAAAATCCTAAAAATTATAAACAAACAAATTTACTAACAAATAACTTTTTTTATGAAATCTAACAAAATCATAAACAAACAAATGTAGTCGTCTCTAATTTCATTGAGATGCCACTTGACGTCTTAGGCTAGTATCCTCATGTGTATCTTATCGCCTACGACGGCAGACGTACGCTAGCCGCAGCGCGAGAGTTGGGCGGATATATCCGACACTCGTCCGCAACGGTAAAAAAGGCTTGGGCGGATATATCCGCCGCTCGTCCGCAAAGGGTTAATACGCTGTTCACTTTGTGAGCGCTCGATTCCAACTGTCCTGCGGCGCGCTTGGCTTCGCCAAGTCGCCGCGTCATCCTCACTCCGCTCTCACGCACGCGCACGACCCAGACAAAAAATAAGATTTTCTGTAAGTGACAAACTTTGACTTGAAACGTCTATTTGGTCGCAAATAGACGCTCTGGTTTAACTTTGCCGAATTTAACCTTTTTGCCAAAGTTAGGTTCTTAAACTACCAACTGTATTTTTTCAAATATTCTGACCTGAAACGTCTATTTGGTTACAAATAGATGTTGTGGTTCAATTTTGACAATTACCAAAATTTTTTCCAAAGTTAGATTTTTGACCTAACAGGTGCATTTTTCAAATATTTGTAATTTTGATTAAACACGACAAGTTTCCTTTAAAAAATCCTATTTCCGGTCCCCCTTCAACAAAATCGCGAAGTTAGTGTGTTGTCACAAACGAAGGTAAACACCTAACTTCCTAACTGTTGCCTAAACTACGCGAGGCACTTCATCTTACGTAGAATCGCACATCGGCGCAGTTTCGCTAACAACCATAGTTTGGCTCAGGGTTAGGTTTTGACTCGACTAACTGAGATAAGTACCTAACCTACCAACTTTTGTCGAAAGGTGGTGCGGTGTTTTCTCAACCAACAACCGTTCCATACACACAAGATCTTGAACAAGTACATTTTATTCCAGGGTTAGGTTCTTTCTCAACGAGTCAAGGTTAGTACTTAACATTTTGACTGTGGCCGAACTTTCGTAATTTATCCTTTCTACCAAAGTCTCTTTCACTCGCTAAGTTTCGTCAAAAACTGAAACCTTGTGAAAACCTTACACCTTGAGTTAACGGCCGGTTAGGATAGCCAACACTGAGTTACACGCGAAAACCGCACGACCGCTCCACTTACGCTAGAACAGCGTGTACCCACAATTTTTTCTACAACTACACCTGTTCACCTCGGGCGATGTTAGGCCACGGTTAGTTCGTGAGAAGGCTAACCCTACGATTTTGTTCAAAAACCGCTCTGAACGCTCAGCCAGACTTAACTAACCCAAAAACCTTACTTTCTTTTTATTATTTTTTTCTCGAGCTAAACCGTTTCCCGGTATCGCACTGTACCTAGGTTGGTTTGCCCGGCTGTTGTAAATATTACATTCACGCTCCCTCAGCACATCTTTTACCTTACTACACTCCCTCTTACGTAGAGTCCAAGTCTTGTCTCGGTTAAAATTTTGTCAATTCCGTGTTTGTTAATACTTGTCTAAGTTAGGATAAACGGAACTAACAATTTCAATCGTGACTGAAACCCGTCGGTTGTTTTAGGCACACGAGTCTAGCTTACTGGTCAAGCATGACCAATAACTCAAATTGACCAAAATTCTTTTACTAACCCACTTTTTTGTTTCAGGTGAACATTGCTGGATCCTTAGGATGACCCGGACTGTGTGAAAATCTCAACGCAGGTCAGTACTGCTCAAAACCTTTACTTACTAACCAACTATTATTTTCAAACTCAAGTTTTTTCGTAGTAACCAACAAGTTAGTCCAGAAACACCTGTTACCTGAAAGTTAGTCTCCTAACCCTACTTGAGTCAGTAAACCTAACTTTTTGTCAAATTTTGAACTTTGGCCTAAACTTTCACCCCGTACCGAAAACTCGTAAATAACTCACTTTCGAGGGTTTCCCCCATTGTTGAAATTGTCAGTTGTACAAACTTTGTCAACTTCGTGAAATGTCAGTTTGGCAAGTAATCCCCAATCTAATGGGATCACTCAGAACTAAAATAAAAATAAAAATAAAAATAACACAAAAACCAAAATAATGTTTATAAACTCCTGATTAACTTAATTGGGCATTATGCACCCCGAGCGCAAACAAAATAAGACTTCCGATTACACACAGTAATTTACGCTCGCTCTATGCACGCAGAAAAAATGTCTTTGGATGATTGCCTCTTCTTTATGTCGCCACAAAGTTCACTCCGAATCTGTACCGGATCCGGATCCCGTTCCGATACCCCGATCCTTCTGACACCTTAACCACCCGTCTTCTGACGGACTCGCCACCGACGCGTCGAACACGGCGTCCACACCCGTGCTCGATTGGATCACCATTAAGTCGACCGAAATCTCCTCCACAGTGCCGACCGCGGGAAGGACCCCAGCTGACGACGGTGACAAGGTTCTGACTCAACTACTTGAGGTAAGTACCTAACACACCAATTGTTGGTGAAACTTGGCGAGGCACTTATTCTAACGCAGATTCGGCCACTGATGCAGTTTCACTGACAACTACATTTTTACTCCAGAGTTAGGTTCTTTCTTATTGAGTCGAAGTAAGTACCTAACACACCAATTGTTGGCCAAACTTGGTGTGGTGTTTCTTCAACTGACAACTATTCTACACGCACAATATCTTGAACAATTACATTCCAACCCAGGATTAGGTTTTTTCTCAACGAGTCGAGATAAGTACCTAACACTCCAATTGTGGCTGAAAATGTGTAATTCCCCCTTTTTTTTACCGAAGTTTTTTTCACTCACCAAGTTTCGCCAACAATTGAAATTTTGTGACTACCTAACACCCTGAGTTCACAGCCGGTTAGTATGGCCAAAAACCCAATTGTGCACGAAACTCGCACGATCGCACCATCTACACTAAAACAGTACGTACGCACAATCTCCGCTACAATTATACATGTTTACCTTAGGCGATGTTAGGCCTTGATGGTCTCGCCGAAAAGGCTAACACTACAATTTTGCTTGAAATTACTCAAAACGTTCAGACAGCCTAAGTACATTACGCATACCAAGTATTTTTGACAACTCTAACACTTGAGAAAATTGTTACCTTCGGACAAACGAAAACTAACAATTGTAATTGTGGCTGAAAACCTACAAGTTGTTGTAATAACACAAGTCTAATTCACTGGTCAAGTATGGCCAACAATTCAAATTCACAAAAATTTATGCTAACTCTCCTTTTTGTTTCAAGTGACTGCTGCTGGATCCCTAGGATGATGCAGACCCGTTCGAACCAGGTGGGACAACTCGATGCGGGTAAGTACTATTCCTAACCCCTATTTACTAACCGAATCGTTTACGTTACTTTCAGGTTCGAGTTTTCTTAGAGTGGCCAATAAGCTGACGCAGTATCACCCACTTTTGGAAAGTTAGTCTCCTAACCCGACTTAAGTCAGTAAACCTAACTTTCATCAAATTTTGAATTGTGGCTCAAACTTTACCCGCGCGTTCCAAACACATAAATAACTTAATCCCAAGAGTTTCGCTGACAATTAAAATTGCAAGTTTTACAAGTTTTAATCAATACTATAAAACGTTAGTTTGGCGAATAATCCCTAATCTAATGGGATCATTCTAAAAATTAAAAACGAAATAAATCAAATCTTCGATTTCTGATTAAAACTAATACAGGCCTTATGCACCCCGAGCGCTTAAATAATTATGAACATAAAACAAAACCAATTAGTTACACACACATACATACAAAACTAAAATGTGCAAGTGACTCGCGCTCGCTCTAAATAAAAAAATGTCTTTGGCTGATTGCCTTTTAAACAATTGTCACTTTCAGCAACTGCCAGCCGCTACGCTGACTCCGCCACGTCCGATGCCTCCTCCTGTGCTGGAACTGGAGCGTCCAAGCCCGTCGGTTGCAAGGTTTAACAATTATAACATTTTCTCTTTTCTTTTCTTTAACTATTGCANTATAACTTCTTTGATTTTCTTCTGTTGCTCCACCTATTTCACCAGTTACTTTTTGTATCATTTTTCTCATATCTATCATTTTCTGCTTGATTCCTTTTCATTCTTCTCTAACTACTTCTTCAATAGTAGTTTTTATCTCTTCCTTACATGTTTATTCATTCTTCATTTCCTTTACTGTTTTTATTAGCCAATCTATTTTTGTATATCCATGTTTGAGGTTCCACTCATATTTATCTTACTTTCACTGCTTGGTGGCGTAAACAATCCTGTAGATCCTGTGGATCCTGCAAATCCTATAATCTAGCTCTATCACTTCCTAATGCCGTTAATGTCTTTTTCATATTTGTTTTTAAATCACTATCAACTAAAAATTTCTCAAATGGACCGGGACACGATATCAATTCCTGGTTCTTGTTATATATTTTATGTTTACTTATACACCCCGGATGATAGAAAAGCTTATCACAGATTCCACATTTCACAACTTGGTTTTTTATCGGTTTCCTACATGCCGAGCATCGATATTCGGCGTATTCAGAGTCCATGCTACTATTTACCGATCAAGATTGAGACCGTTACACGTCAACACTCATGTAAATTGTGTCCGTCTTAAACGATTCCGTCACGAAAACCAACACTTCTTGTACTCACATCTATTCAGGCTAAATAATACTCACAATTAAACTTTGTCTAAGGCACTATGGTCTCAATAATTTTTATCACATTCACTCGAACTTACTATGTAATAAAGGTGATACTTTACGGAGCAAAGCTTCATACGTCTACTTCACACGTATATCTCTATAGAGAGAGGGTGAGAGAAAGAGAGTGAGAAAGAGAAAAAGAGTGAGAGCATGTGCGAGAGAGTGCAAAAGAGAGTGCGAGAGTGAGAGAGAGTGCGAGAGAAAGTAAAAGAGAGTGAGAAGGAGTGCGAGAGAGAGTGACAGAGATTGCGAGAAAGTGCGAAAAAGAGTGAGAAAGAGTGCGAGAAAAAGTGAGAGAGAGTGGGAGAGATTGATTGATTGATTGATCTTTATTTAGCTTTCTCAGCTATTTTAAATACAGTTTTAACAAACATTTTCCATAACATATGTTTCTAACAATTTTTTAAACGATTCAAGTCTTTCTTTACTTTTTATATCCGCTGGTAAGGCGTTGTACATTTTTATCCCTTCGTAAAACATACTTTTTTGTGCGCTCTTTGTTTTTCTGAATTTTATTTTAATGTTTCTAATTTGCTTTGTTTCTCTTTTACTTTCTATTATTTTTAATCTATCTCTTAATGGTAACAAGTTTCTGAAAATCTTAAAAATAAATATACAAACATTATAATGTTACATCCTGACCTACGGTTACGATCGGGTCCTAGCGGAGGAACGCAACTTGACACACAACATTTTTGTGTATTATATCTCGGCACACTGATCTAATGAGATAAGGCAAGCATGCGAGTCAAGCGAGACTGTTCAATGACGTAGTCAAGTCAACGGAGGTGCCGATATTACTTGTTTAACGTCTTCTCACTCGTCGGTCCTCTTTTAGGTCTTAGAAACAAATCTAATTTACCTGGGACAGGACCTGGTGATCACGTGATGAAATCACAGAAATGAATTTTCAGGATAGAAGTTCAAAGTTTAATTAGTAGAAGCCTTTTTCATTCTTATGAGCATATAAATTATTTTTATTCAAAGTATTAACATTTAGGTTTATCCAAAAATACTCTTACGCAAATCGAATTAAATAATTAGACGTGTGATGAAGTTCGATGTGAATTTGAGTATACATTGGCATTATTACTATGTTTGATCCTGGGCGTTCGTTATTAACATTACTGTTAGTATTTTCAATATTTTAAATCCTTACGTAAATGAGCACCGTTACTATTTAGGCTATTGCCGAATAGACGGGGATTTGTACGCTTCGGTTCGCTCGCTCGACGGGCAGCGGTTCTCCGCCGCAAAGTCTGGTTTCGGATATTGTGTTGTTAGAATCACGGTTGATTTTCAGAGTGGTATGACAACTACATATGACTTGGTGCTGCTCAAAGTTTGACAGTGGTGATTGGAAATCGGCAGCGGTTCAGAACAACTGACGTCGTGAAACACTAATCTGATAAAAATGGAAGTCAGCAGCGGCCCAGAACAACACACAAGGTCGTGAGCTGCTAATCCGACAGGAATGAAAAGTCAGCGGAGGCCCGGAACGACACACAAGGTCGTGAGCTGCTAGTCCGACAGGAATGAAAAGTCAGCGGCTCTTCTGACTCACTCAACATTTGTTTAAACTTTATTATCTGCACGTGCAATTTCCTGTTTATTTTCGGTGCCATAACATTCCTTGCTAGAGATTAGCGGACCGTCTAGATTATCTAAATTATTCCCGAACAAAACATCCGGGCTATTTGTTGACTAATTGACCGGTATTTCTTTGAAAGTCGGTAAGAGTGATTAGATAAAAAATTGCGATACGGGTCTGTTTATCTTAGTTTAATAGGTCCTTTGTTCTCTGCTCAAGAATTGTTATTTAAAACTTAATTCTAAGGCAAAAATTTTAAAGCTAGTTTATGTCTGGTTCCAAACAGAAGAGAACCGTGGAGTCCAGGACGTAACAATAATGTAACCGTTGTTTTATAGACACAACTTGCAATGCATCCCGCATACATTCTACTTTGGTATACCTATCACACTGTAATATTACTTTCATAGCCAGATTTTGTGCTACCTGCAAGTGACTTAGCTGTGTTTCACCCATATGTAGTAATAGCGTCGCGCAATACTCAAAGTGCGGCGCTATAATTGTTTTGTATATATTACATCTAGTGTACGCTGATATAAAGTTGCCTATTCTATTTAAGAAACTCGTTTTTTTACTTATTTTCTTTAGCATATAATCACAATGAGCTTTAAATCTTAGTTTGTCATTAATAATTATACCTAGATACTTAATTGTTTCTTTATACGCTTTATCTCAATACCGTCCAGGCAGTTCAGTGTAATATTACCCCTCTCAATTCTTTTCTTATACTTCTAACTATCATAAATTTTGTTTTTCCCGCATTCAATTTTAGCTTGTTTATATTCATCCACTGCTCGACTACATTAAATGCTGTATTCATTTTACTCTCTAAATCCGCGTTACTTTCTCCACTTACGTATATTAAAATGTCATCAGCAAACATTTTTATACTGCATTCTTTTGGACAGATTTTGATTATATCATTTATATATACTACAAATAACAAAGGTCCCAGTACTGATACCTGTGGTACTTCATATTCTGTTGTTAGTAATTTAGACCACTTATGATTAAATCGCACTTGCTGTTTCCTATTGCTTAGATACGATTTAAGCCACTCTAGAACCACTCCTCTAATTCCATACTGATACAATTTCCCTAATAATCTTTTTCTATCTATTGTCTCAAAAACTCTTCCAAGGTCTATGAAAATTACTCCCACCATTTGTCCTTCACTTACTACTAGTTTCCATTCGTAAATGACAGTTTGAATCGCTGTTCCGCACGAATATTGTTTTCTGAATCTCGACTGATGCTCTGTAATAATAGCATTACTTTCTAGATACATTTCAGGCTGTTTTTTTTACTACTAATTCTAACACTTCCTATAATACTGGTAATATATTAATAGGTCTGTATTTACTAGGTTTTTTCGCTTTATCTATTTTTGTTATTGCCACTGTTACGTCTTGGCTCATGGATACGGTCGAGCTATGGTGGTACGCAACAGCTGGACGTTTTATTCAGATGCTCGCCACAGAAGATGCGGAAATCTATCTGTGTGCGAGCCGAGCAAGTTGTGTATACTTACGGACGGGTCAACGGCGCGTGCCGATATTAATCCGTCCTTTGTATTCTCGCTCGGTGGTCTCTTTTTAAAGTCTGGAGCGGTCGCTCCAAGGACTAGGGACGAGACCGTGCGATCGGTGGGACGGGAAAATGTGCAAGGTTAAATCTTAATTAGTTATTACACGGTTTATTCTTCCTCTCTTTCTCATTCTAATATATTTATTTCATTTATCATCTATAAGTACAGTAATTGTCAAACTAGTTTTTTTTTTACATGAGGTGGTGAGCTGTTGAGTGTAACGCGAGCTTTACAATAGCCGGTAGGGTAGGTCATCACTTGGAGGCCGGGTGGAACGTGTCGTGTGTGCGTATATGTATATGTGTGTGTTTTCAGGACCCCCAGTGGAAGTTAAAAGTGTAATGCTGTCATGGTGTGTGTGTGTGTGTGTGTGTGTGTAGCCGATCCGTGGCTTGAATTTATTTAAGGAAAATTTCTAGATTAACGGGTAAGAGGATAGTATTGGTGGAAGAGGGCTCCGGGAACATGAAAGTGAACATTGCAATATGGGGGGATAACGAAAATTACTTCGGAGAAGGGGAGATTGGGTGTGATTCTATCGAGTTCCGCGGATGTTACATGATTGAGATCTATGGTGAATCGGCCAGGGAGTATCGGTGAGGATGACCGCGGAAAGCGAAGGAGATGGGGCAGAAAGCGAAGGGGGTAGTTGTCAGGGAGTGGTGAGGGGTCGTCTGACCGAGAGGAGACAGGGGAAGGAGTGAAGCGTTGAAGGATTGCCTCTAGTTCTGAATCGGAATCGGAAAGAGGGGCAGGAGGCGAGTTTCGGAGAGGAGGAGAGTTTTCAGAGAGGACACGGGGATGTTTTTCTAGGGGTACAGGAGAGTACGAAGGGGGCTCGTACCACGAATCGGCGTCGCTTTCGTGGCCCGAGTTTGTCGGCTGTACATGTATGGTTTGCGTGTGAGTGTGTGTGTGTGTCGTAATCTCGGTCTGAGTGGCTGCCTCCCTAACCGTAATGCGGGTTGGAGGGGGGCAGA
>NW_018023148.1:0-1276 GCF_002006095.1 Pseudomyrmex gracilis | reverse complement strand
GTGGTCAATTTGCACTTTGTTCCTCACTTGTCACAATTTTACTTTTTCTTCTGAGCACTCCGGATTCTTTCTGCTTCTGTTTGCAAGAGTGTCGCTTTATATGCGCTTTTTGGTAGCCACGGGGCTTCCAATCAGAGCGCTTGATCGGTTCGCCCGCTTCCACCAAAAACGGTGGTGATTTCTAATTTGTTAAAAAACTATTAAAGTAGACATTATCTGTGCGACAGCGTCTCCTGCTTTTGCAGCTGGTGTTTAAACTAGATAATTTTTGTTCAGCAGAATTGTTTATTAGAGGGTCTCGAACGGTCTTACCCGTTGAAAACTTCCTTTCCGGAGATAAGAAGATTTATTAATTTTGCTTAGTCGTTTTTGGCACATGTAAATTGTTATTGCATGTGTCCAGCATTTGTTCGGCCGCGGAGCTTGAATTTTCGTTCCCGGATTTATTGTTTTATTTCGTTAGGGAGCGCGGTTTCGTTCTGTATTCACTCAATTATTACTGTCGCGTGTTTTCTCAGATCGATCTCCTGTTCTTTATCCAAGAGTTTCCTGTTTAGTCTCCGTTTTATCTTTGCGCTTTTGTTTAAGATAAAATTCGATTCTACCGAGTGTTCACCATACTGCGTTGCATAAAGAAGGAAACCGTGGAGTCGCAGGACGTAACACCACTATCGTCAAAGTTTTCCATCCTTCCGGACAGCAACCAACTCTCAAAGAACTATTTATTATATCTGCATCTCCTCTTTTATTACGCAAAAAGCTGCTTTTAATACATCACTAGTTATCCCCTCATCCGTATCTTTCTTTTGTGGTAATCTCATAGCACTTTTTCTCTAATTCGTCTAGCTCTATCATCTCAAAATTTTCCATAATTCCTTTGTCCTCGATACCCCCCGAATGGGTTCCCACCTTGTAGTAGCTTCGGGGCGGGGGCTCGGAGCTCTCGGAGCGCTCGGTGCGCACGTGGTCTGGCCGCCTCGCAGTAACTACACGGAACATTATTTTGTTCCCAGCATGTGCTGGTGGCGGCGCGGTTGGGCATTGATCGTCAGCTCCTCTCTGGATGCTGGCGGGTCTGCCTGGTCGTGTCGTCACAATGGAAGTGTAATCTGACGGGACAACAATTGACCACAGAAAGTGAGCGTCTGGCGTCCTCGGGAGCTGTGGGCTCTCGCGCCGTAGCGGGTGGTGGGGCTTAAGGTCGCGGGCGGTGGTCATCCGCTCAGGGATGGGCCCGTCTGTGGCCAACTAAGAGGAACCCCCCAAGTTAAGGTGT
>NW_018023147.1:0-14642 GCF_002006095.1 Pseudomyrmex gracilis | reverse complement strand
ATGCTGAATTTGGACATTTTAAAGAACAACAGCAAATTCTTAGCACAATTCACTTATTTCTGTAGAAGCATTTTGGATTTGATGCAGTAAATACGGCTCAAAAAGAAATCTTAGAATCGTCGGTTTACAGGTGTCTATAGTCGGTATCCAGTACCCTCTTAACGGTATATTATTCGCACGGAAAACTTTAAATGCGTTTTTCTTGAAAACGCTTGAGAAGTACGTTCTATTATTGCACCACAATGTGGTGGGAGGATCCACCTACAATATGTATAAGACTTGTCCAAATCGGAGGGGAACATCTCTGAAGGTCTTCTTGTCAGTCAGCGAGACCACTTGTGTTTTTTACTAACATATTATTATTTTTATCTATTTATTCTCACGCTATCCTACACATTTCATTTATTATTTATGTAAATTATTATTTTATTAAAAATCAAGAGGCACGGTAGTGCCTCGCGCCAAATTCACGCGCAACGAAGTGCGCGAGCACACCGTGCCTCTTATATACGCGAAATTCAGTAAATACGAGAATGGGAAGTTTTTTACACAAAAGGCTATTTTTCAAGAACGACTGAACCGATTACTTTTGTTTTAGCGAACACGACCAACTTATACAGCTTGATATTCCGTACAGCAACAGCAATTTCTTTATTTTTTAACGCAATAACAGCTTTACCATTCTCAATAGTAACCTTGAATCTATTCATTTCTAATTTAGAATTTAATTTGATTTCTATTGAAATTTCTATTGAAATTTCTATTGAAATCAAATTAAATTCTAAATTAGAAATGAATAGATTCAAGGTTATTATTGAGAATGGTAAAGCTGTTATTGCGTTAAAAAATAAAGAAATTGCTGTTGCTGTACGGATGATCAAGCTGTATAAGTTGGTCGCGTTCGCTGGAAGTGAGCATACGTGTTTGGCTACCAACAATGATGCGTTTTTGTGGCACAGGCGGCTGAGTCATGTAAGCAAAAGTAGCTTCAGAAAACTCTTAAAGTTTGTTGGTGGAATTAACGTTAGCAAAAGTCAGTTAAACTGGGATGTTTGTGAATCATGTACTGCAATATCACACACAATATTGCTTTTCTATTGCAATATTACACTCTAATATAATAGAAATATTACCGTAATGTTAATGTAATATCACAATATAATATTAAAATGTCCGCCAAAATGCATCACAGTAATATTACAATGTTATGTAAAACAAACTAATGGCACATCGTAAGAGGGGAATTAATTCGAGATTTCACTCAAATTAATCTTTGGAGACCTGATTCAGTTTGTCGATCAACTAATTAACTCAATGAAAGGTATTAGATCCGGAAAAAATCCTGAGGGGTGATGGTGAGATTTGAACTCGAGACCTCCATATTCGCAGCCTGTGCACTCGGTCCGCAAGACCACTTGTTCCTTACTTAAAATGTTATTCTTTTTTCTACTTATTCTCCAAGCTATTTTATGCATTTCATTTATTACTTATTTAAATTATTATTTTATTAAAAATATTGCAGTGCAATATTTGTAATAAAAAAATAATTTAAACAAGTAATTACAAATATTGCACTGCAATATGTTTAATAAAATAATAACTTAAATAAGTAATAAATTAAAAATATTGCAGTGCACCTTTTAATAAAATGCCTGCAACAATAGATAAGATTATTTCTCTTATTATTAGTATTGTTATTAAATATAATTTAAAATGCATTTTTCAGCGAGAACACATTTTTTGTTAACATGTACTGATTATTAAAGTCAATTCTTAATAAATATATACCAAATAATATAGAACAATATGTACACATAAAAATATATACACATNTATATGTATCAATTTTATTATATAATAATAATTATGTAGTAAAAATGTTATGCACAAACAAAGTGTTTTTTCTTGATATACTACATTTTGAAAACAAAGCATTTATGTATAAAACAAAAGTTGTTAGGTTTTTACAACAACGTAGCAAAAGATATATATATCATATTATATATAAGATACAATACACAATGTATGCAACTTGCTAAATAGTAAATAACATTATTGTAATAGTAAATAATATTAAATGACATCTCTAATGTTCATAAGACATAATAAAAACCATTATTGATATTTTGCTACTTAAGATACAATGCAATATTACCGTATTATTTCAATATTATAAATGTAATATATGGATTATATTATTGTAACATTGTATTACAATATAATATCTAATATTACTACTATATTGCACTTGTACTGTGATATTTCAGTAATATTACGTGCTATGTGAGATCTTACATATAATACATAAATATATACTCAAAAACAAATTTTTAACAACCGTGTTATTTAAATAACGTCATTATGACGTCTTACTCACTTATTTCAACTGACGTCACTCCAAATAGTTATATTATATATGACGTATACGTATGACGTACATACTGAAATTATTGTTATGACGTTCAAAATAACGTCAGATTTAGGTCATAATCACTAATTAGTGACAAAAATCACGTATATTTACGTCATTACAACGTCAGCTGGTTGTTTGGGAAGTTTGTGGAAACAAAGTTTGTCAATTCAAAGGAGTTGACTGATTTTATGGATATTGATTCAGGCACTGTTTCAGAAAAGTTAGTAGAAGAAACAACTAGTCAAGACAGAGAAGTGCAGAGTGGAGGTCCCGAATTCAGCGATGGTGAAGATAGTTTTAGAAGTGCAAAAGGCGAGGACGCACCACTTCAAAATTGCGTCGTTCGAGTCGAGGAAAGACAAAACCCAACTATTTGGATGATTACTGTGCGTATGCACTCAATGCTGAGTTTTATTGAAAATATCCCAGAAAGTTTTGAAGAAATATCAACATGAGAAGATGCAAAAGAGTGGATCAAAGCAATCAAAGGAGAGTTGCAAGCACTTGAAGAAAATAACACGTGGACACTTGTGAAACTTCCTTCACAAAAGAAAGCTATTAATAACAAATGAATATTTAAAATAAAACGAGATGTGAAAATGGAAATATTGAAAGTTATAAAGCAAGATTTTATAATGAGACTTATGCTCCAGTACCTCGGTTAACAACCATAAGAACCCTGCTTGCTGTAATTAATTATAAGAACCTATTTGCTAATCAACTTGATGTTAAAAATGCGTTTCTGCATGGAGATCTACAAGAGGAAATTTACATGAAACCTCCACAGGGGTACACCAAGGACAAGGAACTCGTGTGCAAATTAAACAGGCATTGTATGGCCTAAAACAAGCACCTCGTGAGTGGAATGCAAAATTTCATAAGTTTGTAAGTCGTCTCGGATTTTTCTAGTCAGCGTTCAATGGTTGCGTTTACAAATGTAAGAAAGGAGGAAGCGTAACCTACATACTCGTGTACGTTGACGACATAATTGTTGCCGCAAAGGAGTTGAGCGATGTAAATGTAATCAAACGGATCATGATGACTGAGTTTAAAATAAAGGATCTTGGAGAACTAAAGTATTTCTTAGGAATCAAAATCTGTCGAACTGATGAAGGTATGACACTTAGTCAAGAGTCGTACTTAAAGAATTCTTCGAAGATTTGGCATGGAATATTGTAAAGCAGTCAAGACGCCAATGGAAGTTAATCCTGTAAATGAATCACAAAAGGATAGTGTTATTGGTACAAAACTCTACAAAAAACTCGTCGGATGCCTTACGTATGCAATGTTAGCAACAAGACCAGATTTAAGTGCAGCAGTAAATTTTTGTAGCAGATTTCAAAGCAATGCAACTGAGACACAATGGAATGCTTTAAAGCGTGTACTGAGGTATATATATTAAAGGAACCATTAATTTGGGACTGTTCTTTCCAAAGGATGTAGAGATTCCTTTAATTAGTTTTGCCGATTCCGACTGGGCGGGAGATTTAGATCGAAAGTCAACCTCGGGATGGCTGTTTGAAGTCTACGGAGCCACTGTTTCATAGACGACAAAGACACAATTCACTGTAGCGCTATCGTCTACGGAGGCGGAGTACGTTGCTCTGACAAATGCAGCGGCTGAGTTGGTGTGGCTAAAAGGCTTGTTGGAAGATTTGGACGTACAGTTTAGCAAACCAGTTGCTCTTCTTGAAGACAATCAGTCTTGCATTCATCTGTTAGACAAATGGGAGCATTGTAGGTTAAAACATGTTGATGTTAGATATAACTATGTGAGAGATTTGTATCAAAAATGTGCGATTGATGTAAGATATGTTTCCTCTGATGAACAGAAAGTGGATATTTTAACAAAGAGTTTAGCTTTTCAGCGGTTTGTAAAAAATAGGGACAGCCTGAACATGCGAACCGTCCAAGTTCCGTCTTAGTTTTATATATATATATATGTGTGCAGTCATAAGTGCAATTTGTTTTTTTTCTTTCAAAGGCTGCAATGTTAGTGGTGTTCAATAAGTTTAAGAATCGTTTTTTGTTACGTGCAAGTAGAATTATGTTAAATTGAGGCGGAGTGTTGAAAAAGAGCAATTTATCATAATGTTTTCTTTGGTACTAGCTTAAACTGTCTCTAAATGTTGTATCCTGTTTGCGTGCGCGTGCGCCTTAATTCTTCGAGTGGCGCTGCGTTTCCGTTTTTTTTTCTCTTACTTACTTCGGCTCTCTTATCTTTTACTTGACTTATACATGTGAAATATATGTTTTACTAAAATAATTGTCGTTTGTGCTGTTCTTATCGAAACCTGCTCTCGACCAACTGAAATTTACATCACTATTGATTTAGAATATTTTCTATTTTACAACGTATAAACAACTTACAAAGTTTTATATATTTTGTATATTTTTGTAACAATGTATAAACATACAATAAAAGATTTTACTTGGCGTAACTTATTGATATCAATTCTTTTGTAGAATAGATCTTGTAGAGAAGATTTGTATAGTAATACTTTTTCTCTAGAGATACGAGTCGCGCGTGTACTTGGTGCCTTTTCTTACTTTTATTTGAAAAGATATTTTGTTCGGATATCACACATTTTTGTAGAATATGGTTTTGACAAACACTTTTTTTACTGCAACACAATACACTTCTTAATATTTACTTCTCATCCTATTTTTCTTTGAATGTTTATACACCTAAAAAAAATTTGTCTTGTTTTACTTATATACAACCTACACAGACATCCATTCATTCAGACATCCATTAGACATCTATTAGATGTCGCAGACATATAGATGGAGCTGTTGACGTCTAATAGACGTCTAATAGAGTTTTTGTTGTGTGTGGGAATATATTATTTTTTATATTTTTTATTTAATTAAGCGCAACTTTTTATATTAGCCTCTGTTCTTTCTTTATGGGCTATTCTACAATGAGTTGAAAATGTTCCATTGCCAGTTGCGACTAGTAGGAAAAAAGTATTATTTTACGTGCTGCGGTTGCCAGTTGCTGTTGACAAAAGTTAAAAGTTGACTAACTCTTTTTTAGTAGCCGTAACGACAAAGCGCAACCAGAAATAATACTTTTTTTTACGTAATTGCTAAATAACCTGACAACGGGACATTTTCAATTCATTGTAGAATGGCTCTATGTATTATATGTCACTGCACATGCGCACAATGTTCAAAATACATCTACTTATATCTACTTATATCTACATATATTGTATTTTCTATTTCGCTTTCTCACATTATCTTTACAACGTGTATATAATTATTTTTTCAGCGGCTCTACTTGCATATAAATGAGAAGCAAGTGGTACCTCGCGCAGCGCGCACACACTTTGCGCGAGGCACTACCGTGCCTCTTGATTTTTCTTTTTCCACATAATCGAGAATAAAATTTTTCGCAAACATCATGCTCGCGGCTAAACAAAACTACGATTCCAATGAAATTATAGAACCGAGAAATACTATTACTTCGACAATGTAACGAATCTTAAATGTGTAGAACGAATAAATCACGGCCATCCTTGTTACGTATGAACATGTTTTCTCGATTGACGTCAAACAAATAACATCTCGGCAGTCCAAATGCATTTTTTACATATCACGTATTAAAATTAACCGTTGAAGCTTAACCTATTGAAGCTTACTATTAAACTTTATGCAAAGATCGATAAGTTATCACTCTTAAGTCGCTATCACGCAACATCACAGGTAGTTGCAAAATTAATAACTTTTAAACTAAAAGAGATAGAGGAAAACGATTTGCGCCATAATCCTTAGCGCAACAAACTGCAAAATACCAGCTTAGTTAGAACTTTCTAACTTTAGTTATTAACAATTAATTGTTTAAATAATAGAAATTATCAAACTTTTACCATGTGGTATTTTGCAACTAACCAATAGGAACTGAGATGTAAAACCCACTTTGCTCTAACTTTTACCGTTTTCAAAATATTCAATTTGTTAACTTTCACTCTCTCATAAATCGCAGAGTAGCCGATTGAAGGTACCTGCAAAATTAGTTTCCAGCTATCTTCTGGTTCTCGAGATATTCGCGATTTGCAAAAAAAACTATGTATCGTTAAGATGTTACTGGATACCGACTATAGACACCTGTAAACCGACGTTTAGTAGGATCGAAATTTCTCCGTATTTACTACATCAAATGAAAGGTGCTTCTCCAGAAGCAATTAAATTATGCTAAGATTTGTATGAAGTCCTATTAGAGTGTCGGAAATGAAAATAAATTTTTTACTTACAGTTTTCTATTATAAGCTAACTAAATTTTTATAATGTAGAATCGTTGTTACGCTCTAAATACATACTTTGACCGGACTTTATACAAACGTATGATATCAAAGAATATTATAAGACATTCAGATTAGGATTAGAATGTGTAATTATCGAGAAAAATTGACTCTCGTGATGACAGTATATTTGCTATCATATACTAACATTATGCCAGAAGAAATAAGCCCAAAACAGCACTATGTAGTTTACAAATATTGCGATAGAGAGTGCTGCAGTATGACGCGTGCGCATATGACCAATATGCATGTGCATATCGTACTACATAACAGATTTTCTAATCTACGAAGTATCTGCAAACATAAAGATCGTTTAATAGTAGTCGCAGAGAGCAAACGCAAGTCTCACGAAAGTGACCTAACGGATCTATCAAACTACTCAATCGCAACACGATTAGTCACTTCCGCGAGATCTGTGATTGCAATTGCGTTTTGCAATAACATAGAACAACTTTAAAATAACTCGCTTTGCGGAGCACGTGTTTTTTTGTAAAAAAAACGTTTTCAATACAACACAAAACAAATCAATTTTTATAAGTTTTACTGAAACAGTCTTATAGCTCGGCTTGGTGGAAGGAAGACAAAATATAGTATGTCTACACTTTTCCACGAGCGTACACGGACGGCGGTTCTCGCTTGTGTGCAATCCCCACCATTTCGGTACTCTCGATGCTGGCCGGCTCGAGCTGTACGATGGAAGACCGGTAAAGCCTATGTCACACTACGGATTGGGATTGAGATTGGAGTGAAATTTGACCAATCAGAAAAAAGAAACCCAATCCTAAGTTTAGTGACTTTTGCTCTGATTGGCCAAATTGCAATCCAATCTCAATCCTAATCCGTAGTGTGACATAGGCTTAACACGAGATACAGCGCGATTAGGCCGTCTCACTTTAAAAGAAGGACGGACTAACTCAACCACTTGAGGGCGCCACTTTTCGGGCAGAGACCCCAGTGCTGACTTCAGATCTCGCTCCAGTACCCTCTTAAACGCAACAACCACGTGTTGATAATCCACGAATTTTCGTGAGTCAAACCATGTTGCTGCTCCGTGCTTCAAATACTGTGGAAACCAGTACAACATGTCTTCCGCGTTCATATCCTCACGTGCTGCCGTACTTTCAAATCGTTTAAGAAAAACCACAGAGTTGATATTGGAGTCCCTGCCTCCAAACTTGAGTTCTCTAAAAGGACTTTGCAGATAGCCCCCTCTTGGTAATTTCGGAAAATACACGTTCTGCTGAACTGGCTGTATTTGATGTTGGACCCTTGAAAACACTGGTTCCTCAGGTCTTTGTATTGGACTGTACCGTCCATCTTCACTGTCCGAGCTTCCCTGAGCTCTTCTGCTCCTACGACGGGCGGACAATTTCATTTCTGTGACTTCTTTGGTCAACAGTTCTACTCTCTGGAGCATTTCTTCCAACAAGTCTGGAGAATGAGTCAGTGTTGGCGTTTGTCTTTGTTCCGGGACATACTCGTCACGAGCCGGAACCGTGAACGCTACGCTTTGCTGTGGTTTTACTCTCTCTGACGTTGTTTTCGGGATAGCCTCTTTGTTAGCCTCGTCTGTTGTAGACGGTTTCGTTTTGGCCCCTGTCTCAACAGGAGACCTGACAGTAGCCATGACTATAGAAAAATTCTTAAATTGCCTAATTGTGGGAAATATTTTACACGGTTGACCTTTACTAGGATACTAACTGATTTGCACGGTTATTTTTAACAATTAGGTCAATTTACTTTTGACGTGACGCTGCCTGACTTGAGGTCTTACATATACACGTGTCAGAAAAAACTGCCGAATTGTGGAAACTTCTTTCACACAATCGTTTCTCGCGACAAAACAAGTCGATTTACGCGAGTTTTACTCACAATTAAGTGAATTTAACTTTTGACGTGACGCGGCCTGACTTGAGGTCTTATACGTACACGTGTCAGAAAAAACTGCCGAATTGTGGAAATTTCTTTCACACAATCGTTTTTCGCGACGAAACAAGTCGATTTACGCGAGTTTTATCCACAATTAAGTGAATTTTACTTTTGACGTGACGCTGCCTGACTTGAGGTCTTACCTACACGTGTCTGAAAAAACTGCCGAATTGTGGGAATTCCTTTCACACAATCGTTTTTCGCAACGAAACAAGTCGATTTACGCGAGTTTTATTCACAATTATGTGAATTTCATTTTTGACGTGACGCGGCCTGATTTGAGGTCTTATACGTACATGTGTCAGAAAAAACTGCCGAATTGTGGAAATTTCTTTCACACAATCGTTTTTCGCGACGAAAAAAGTCGATTTACGCGAGTTTTATTCACAATTATGTGAATTTTATTTTTGACGTTGAGACCGCAGGCAACTACGGTGGAATCTCCGTGCAGTCTACGGGAACAGGACCGTGAAACGTTCAGACAAACAAGGTCTAAGTCCGTGGGCTGAGAAGGGTCACCTATTTAAGAGTGACAGTAGAAATGGCAATCAGCCAGAAGCGTACAAGTTTTATTTTGTTTAGAGCGAGCGTCCTTTGCGTGGTTACTGTAAGTAGCCAGATAGTTTTATTTTTGTTTACGTGTCATTTAAACGCTCGGGGTGTGTAGAACCCATATTAGTTAAAATCAAAAGTATAGAGTTCTGTTTTGTTTTTAGTTTGTTTTAGGGTAATCCCAGTCGGTTAGGGGTTACTCGCCGGACTGACATTTCACGGTTTAAACTTGGAAAGGGCTGACGGTTTTAATTGTTGGCAAAACTTGGGGAATCGAGCTGTTTACAAGTTTAGAGTATATGGGGAAGATATGAGCAACAATTCAAAAATTGACCAACTCGGGTTAAGTTGGGGATAAATTTTCCAAATACTGCGACAACTGGTTAGTCACTCTGTGACAACTCAAACCTGAAAATAACATAAACAATTAGTAGAAAAGGGTGAGGAAGAGTACTTACCTGCGACAAGTTGTCCCACATGGCTTGGACGGGTCCACGTCATCCTAGCGATCCGGAAGCAGTCACCTAAAACAAAAAGAACAAAAGTTAGAAAAAGTTTGGTCGATTTGAATTGTTGGCCATACTTGACCAATGAGCTGGGTTTGTGTTGCTACGACGATTGGCGAAGTTCTAGCCACAATTAAGGTTGTCAGTTTTTGGCGTGCGTGACGGACTCGGGTTGTCTAGGCGTCTTGAAAAGTTTCGATCAGAATTGTGAGGTAAACATGCGTAATTGTTGCGGGTGCTTTGCATACATACGGGTCTGGTACAGACTGTGTGGTTGTGCGAGTTTCGCGCACAATTAGGTTTTTGGCCAGAATAACCGGCTGCGAGCTCAGAACATTAGGTAACCACAAAAAATTAATTGTTGGCGAAACTTGGCAGGCGAAGGGAATTTTAGGAATTGTAAAATTTCAGCAAAAATAACAAACATTGATCAAAATTTTAATTGTTTAAAATAATTCGTATATGAAGTGATTGTCGGGTAAAAAAGCGCTATGCCAGGTTTGGCCCACAATTGAGAGGTTAGCTAATTGCCTTGGGTAGTCAGACCAGATCCTAACTTGGGGTCGAAGATACAATTGTTAGCGAAACTGCGTCGATGCGCAAGTATGTGCTAGGGGAAGCGCCGTGTTAAATGTGAGCAACAATTGGGGTGTTGGATGCTTGCATCGAGAAAGGTGTAATTGTTGTAGCTAGCTTAAAAAATGGAATTTTCCAAGGGAAATGTGACGATTTTGGTCAAAATTAACAACATTTAAATTTTGTCGCATTTCGGTAAAAAAGGTCAAATTGTTGGTAAAAATAAGCCAAAGTGTTTATTTAGGGATAAGTAAACGATTGCAACCAAAATCTGCAACATTTGGAAAATTCCATTTTTTGGTGGTGCGCATGCGCAAGCGAAGAGAAGGGATGACGCGGTGTCTCGGTAAAGTCGGTCGCGCCGCGCAGTCAGTCGCTCTCGGATGCTCAGCGAGGTAGCATTGAAACAACGAGGAGTGCTCAATGTAATGCGTAGTTAGTGGTATTCGAGCGTTGAGTAAGCAAACAGCGTTTGAAAAAGAAAACGAATCCGTCCGCGTATGCAAGACACGCGTTCTACGTATAAAGTTAAGTGTACGGGAAAACTATTATCGCTGTACGTGTAAATAAAGACTATAAAGATCTGTGAAAAGTAAACTCTGTGTAAAGTTGTTTACACCACCCGGAAGTTAGGTGGACAGAGGATATCCTGTGGCGTCGTACGGTGAGTCAAGCTAGCGGGAAGCAGCAACAGACCAGGTTTCTTATTTTATTCCTTAAAAATAAGTGGCGACCGTGATCTCCGCGCGTCGAGTAACCAAGCGGGCCGGTCACAACGTGACGCGGCCTGATTTGAGGTCTTATACGTACATGTGTCAGAAAAAACTGCCGAATTGTGGAAATTTCTTTCACACAATCGTTTTTCGCGACAAAACAAGTCGATTTACGCGAGTTTTACTAACAATTACGTACACAACGACTTTACCGCAAAACTGCCCAACCTTAGGTCTTACGTTTCGACTTGAGTTCTCTCGAGGTAAGTACCACTTACAACCCGTTTTAACTGTCTTATACGATTTTCTCCACAGCCTGGTCCTCGGCTCTGCGCTCCTGAGCTGAAAATTAACTTATAGGTACTAACCTTTGACTTCAACTTTTCAGGTGCGGCAGCTCGTTGTTTTGGACTTCTCGCCGTTGGATTTGACGATGCAGGTAGGTAGGGGTAAGTACTCTTAACCACTAGCGTAATTGAAATAAGCCAAAATTTGCCCTAAGACTAAAATAACCAGACCTTCTAGGTAGGATTTATAGGTTTGAGGTTTGTTTGAGGCCGCACTTTTATTTCTTCTCTGCACAGGTAAGAAATAGCGGAAATTTGGACTTAAGGAAAGTGGGTTGTGTTTGACGATCCTTACTCTTATTAACAGAGTTGACACTGGTCTTAGTGGACGTGCTTACCAGCACTTTGAAGCGAAAATTACAAAATTCAAAAACTTAAAAAATTACCCAATTGTTGAGCGGATAGGTTCCAATTGTGTTGCAGCACCTTACTATGCTGACTGGACCAACAATTTTCCACTTTGAACAACTTTTACCTTCTAGGTGGAATTCGATTCAAATTCTGAATTAAAGAAAAACAATGAATTGTGGACACAACTTTGCTGCCACAAAGGCAACCAAGTTGGTTAACACTGTGCCAAATATCAAGTCTGCTAGTTTATCGGTTATCGAGTTAGAACCGAAAATCACTTTTAGTGAGCAAAATTTAAAAATCGCGAATTGTGGAAAATTCTACGACATTTAGTAGCACAACGTTGCCCTGAACGTGAATACATGCTTTTTGTTCACAATTAGCCAACTTGAATTTTTTCAAAAAATTCAAAAATTTTGAAATGTTGAAAATTTTTACGGGGATGGAAAATACACTCAATAAAAAGAGTTAATCCAAAATATCTCTCACAATTCGTGACTTTGGCTTATTTCTTGAAAAACTTACAAAACCGTGTAATTGTCAACACTATGACTATTTGACCGTACACTATTTCCATACAAGCGTGTCACACTAAAATTTGCAACAATTCGTGTCGCTGCCACCAAGTACACAAAATACCCGTAAACTCTACGTATATATCATGTGCCGTCTTGCGTACACTACACGCCGCGAATGTACTGTTACTTGCACAACGCTTGTTTGGCTGACGCAATACTTCCGTCATACGACGCGATCGTTTATCCTTGTTGCTATAACGTACACTATCTTTCGAAACAAGAGATGAATTGTCCTGTCACGGTCGCCAATTTTCATTCACTATGGACATGAAAACGACCAAAGGAAGAAGAGAATGAGCCGCGTTTGTGTATCGGATGCGAAAAATTGCCGGTTCTTCACTTTCGAAAGGAGATATACTTCGGTTATGTTACAGCAAATTTCCGGAAATGGACGAGACGCATAACCTGAACGGACAAGATACAGTCACTTCCACTGTGACCGGACGGACTTGGTGATTTTGTAAAAAACTGTCTCGGTCGCCACCTACTTTCACCGCCAAGCAGGAAAGATCATAACACGGCCCGAATAACACAAAGGACTTACCGTGTTGGTCACTCAGAGTTCTTTGTCGGCACGCCGCTTGAGATAGTTCAACGGCCGTCGGACACGCAGGAAATCGGTCCTGAATATGAGTTAATAAAATAAGTAACGTTTGTTGTTTAATATTACGATGTGTCACTTTATTTACAGCAAAGCTGCAGACACTTGTGTTGAATACACTTATTGAGTAGACTCGTTGTAATAACGCGCAAAAGAACACCATACGATGTGCTCGGCATGAGCGCTCGAGATCGACTAACTGGGAGGAGCGGCTGGTCTCGCCACGACGCTTCCCCCACTCTGGCGCATGCGCACAACCTATCTGGCGTAGTCATTGTGGAAAGTAGATGGAACTTCTGGGGATGACTTCCCGGGCTTTCCGAAACTTCCCATCAACATTTCGCTAACAATTCATTACTTTTACAGTTTTATATGGTATAATTTTGAAATTGCCGAATTGTTGAAAATTTTGACGCGGACTGTTTATTTATGACTAAATAAACACTCCCTATGAACTTCACGAACAATTAGCCAGATTAATTCAAATTTTATAAGTTCTTCCAAAATTGCCTAATTGTGACTTTTTCTGTTTCAGGGATGTTCCAGATGCCACGAGGGATCACCAGGTAAGTATTCATGTACTTTTACCGACTTTTTTTAAACTAATGAAACTTTCAGGTACAAACAAAATTTAGCCGAATTGTTAGAAATTTTGATCGCAAGTGTCCCTATTAGTTTCACAACGACTATTCCAGATAGTTTTTCCAACAACTCACGCTTTTTACTTCCCCAGATAGGATGATCTCTAATCAGGTACAAACTTAAAAATCCTTAATGTCGATAAAACTTTGGGGATCATCCTAAACTGGTACAACTAACACTCCCCAAGAATATTGTCAACAATTGAGGTTTTATTCCCGATACGCACCTCTGAGGTAAGTACGCATTTACAAACTAAAACTTCCTAATTGTTTACCGAAATTGCAGGACGTGATGTTGGTCCATCCAGGAATGCACACACAAAATTTCAGTAACAATTTGCCTCTCAAACGGAAACCGGAGGTAACCCAGGTATAATACTAAACTATCCTAATTGTTGTAAATTGTGCCTACTTACCAGTCGGGGAGACCAACTAAACACTTTCCAAGTGTTTTTATCAACAATTCATTTCTTTTATTTTGTAGATACAAGGCAACCCTATCCTATACTACAAAACTAAAACTTATCAATTGTTGCTGACATTAGGCCTGAAGGTTCTTACAATGGTTCGCAACTCGCACGCAAAGTTCTGGCCACAATTCACAACTTTGCCGTTACTTCATACCTGGTAGGTGTCAACTTTAGTTACCCCAATTCTTGCAAATTTTTACGTTTTCCTACACCCGCGAACCTACTGAGTGCACCCCAGTAGATCCAAACAACAATCACAATTTCTTACTTAAACGTTACTTTAAACGGGTGACCCACTCAACTTGGATCATCCAAAATAAAATTTCCCTGATTGGGTTTTAATAAAACAAAGAAATAAAAACAAATTAAAACGGAACAGATTTACAACGCATACTGCAAGACAGGGCCTTATGCACCCTACTGCAAATCTTTAAAAAAAAAATAAAAATAAAACTAACTTTCAAATGAATGAATAGTAAAGGCTCGTGAAATTGTCAAACTAAGAATGAAAGAAGGCCGATACGAGCCATTCCCAGGATGTTGTGCAGGAATAAACGTGCATGTATATATAATATATACACATGTATGAAATTCTCATGTAAATTATTTTTACATGTGAGTTTTTTGAATTGAAATTTCAATTCTTAAAATCATATAG
>NW_018023146.1:12960-14646 GCF_002006095.1 Pseudomyrmex gracilis | reverse complement strand
CTGTGGTCAATAGAGTATCACCCGGGCTGACCCCTACCCTCACAAAGGAGGCACTTGGGGTCAGCCCTACAAAACAAGGCCTGGTGGCCCTCCCTCCCGCTGCGGTAACATGCAGCGCTCCGGTCCGCGCCCGTGCAGGTACGGGCAACATGCCCGTACTCCAAACACCGGAAGCACTGCATGCACCGCGCTTTCAGTGGTTCAATGGGGAGGGAGAACCACCCCACCGAAACTCTTCCAGCTCCCACTACCCGCTTTGCAGCGGCCAAGGGGAGACGGGCCCAAAGAGTCCCCAAGCCAGTAGGTGAGGACCGAATAACACCGATCCTCACCTCGGGCGCCGAGCACCCGCCTGCAGAGGCTAAGGCCTCTGCAACTTCCAGCGGGGAAAGAGGGGGGACAACGTCCCTCACCCTAACTTCCCCGAACTTTACCGGGCGGGTGAACTTCACCCCCGGTTGGTCCTTGAAGGCCTCGGATACCCTTTTAACTAGGGCATCCGCCTTCGTCGCTCCGCCAGGCCCGGGGATCTGCAGTAACAGGCCCCCGTTTGCGGCCTTCACTCGGAGATCTGAGATCCCCACCTCCTCCAGTTTTACGGAGGCCGCCGCTTTCCTCATTGCCTCCGCGTAGCTGCCCCCCGGCTCGACGGTGAGGAGCACCGCCGTACCCGCAGGGGCGCGGCCCAACATGGCAATGTTGGCTTTCTTTTTCTTCCCCGTCTGCGCCGCCGACGTGGCGGACACAGTCGGGGGAGGTCTCGTCGCTGGAGGGGGAGGGGCATCTCCTACACCTCTCCTGCGGCCCCGGCGCCGCACCACAGTGGCCCACGATTCCGTAGGCCGCGTCCCATCTCTCCTCTTAGAGGGAGCAAAACCTGGAAGGAGGGAACGGACCTCTTTCCTAACAGAAAAGAGAGGCCTCTCCTCCAGGCTCCTCTCAATTCGCTCCGCGAGGAGGCGAATACATTGCTCCTCCGGAGCTTCTTCCACGGGTGCAGCGGGTTCCGGGACAGAAGTCCCCTTCCCCGCTTGCACCTCCTGAGTCCGCATCTGGGGGCGAGTGTTGCCCCCTGGGGGATGATGTCCTCCCCCCCAACTTGAATTCCGCTGGCTGCGGTCTCCTTTTGCGACCCACCGACAAGGGAGAAACCCTTGCGGTACGCCGCATCCAGCATCTTCCGTAATTTTTTATTTTGGGAGGATGCTCTCGTCGCGCTAACCTTCGACAGGTGGAGTTTTACCTCGAGCGTCCGCATTCGCTCTTCCATCTTCTTCACCCGGGAGTCTTCCACCGGGGAAGAGGGCCGATTCTCGCTCTCGCCTTGCAGAGACACAACTCCCTCTGCCAACCTCTTCATAGTGGCTGCAGCATCCTTCAAGATACGCACGTAGCGTCCTTGAAGATTGGAGGATGTTGTTGCCACCTTCAACACTGCCTCCGCTGCTTCCCGTGTATACTCAAAAATCCCAGCCTTGGTCTCGATGGCTTCATCAAGGCTAAGGTTTTTTCCTTAGAGAAGCAATGCTCTCCCAGCACTGCTCTTCTTTCTCCAGCCGCAGTTCTTCCCTCTTTGCGGCAATAAATCGTTCTTTGGCCGCCGCCAAGCCCACGTATTCTCGGGTGATACTCTATTGACCACAGTACGATTCGACACCGCTCGATTCGACACAGATTTATTCGACA
>NW_018023146.1:4354-12380 GCF_002006095.1 Pseudomyrmex gracilis | reverse complement strand
CGGTGTCGAATCGTACTGTGGTCAAACGGAACACGCCCCGTATTCTCCTGTGGTTGGCGGACGGCCTCTCCTCCTTCTTCCACTCGAAGTGGAATAGACTGGCTGGTCTGTCCCTGTCTCCCGGGGCCCAGAGGCAGCCGGAGGACAACCATCACTACTTGGACCACGGATTGGAACGGCTTCTTCAGGACTTGGGGGACGGTCAACAGAAAGGAAGGATTAAGGCTGCGGAGGACGGCCAGTAAGAGCACGTAGAATAAGAATAACAGTTAAGACGAAATGTTCGTTTATCTTTTTTATTTTTTTATATAGTATTATTTTGTCGTTTTTTTTTATTGACTAATAGGAGTTATATTTAGACGTGTGTTAGTGTATAGTAATCCGACAGTATTAGTTCTACGTTATTAACTCTTTATTTGTATTAGTCTGTTAAGATACAAACGGTGCTGTTTAAGTTTACTAAGAATTAGTGCTAAGTCAGAACGTGTAAGTCCCAGTTAAGGGATGTAGTCGACACGGTTAGTGATGCCAGGCTGATAGATTTGTGTTTTTTTTCTTTTTTTGCTTAGTTAGCCGTTAAGGGCAAAATTTCTTTGTATTGAGTTAGATAGCTAGGGAAAAGCCTAAAGCCGCTTGCGCATACACTTATACACACACAAAACAAACAAACAAACAAATAGACAGTTAAATACACATAAACAACAGAAGACACAAATAAACACTCAAACACACATTAATCGCATATTACCTATACAACACACACACAATCCCATGCGTTAAGTCACACATACACATAAGTACACACCCAGAAAAAGAGTAAACAGATAACGACTCAAACATACACCAATCAGTCAGGATTCAAGCCCACAATATGTACACACACACACACACCTTAACTCGCACCCTCACAACCACTCAAAGATAATACACTCATACACACATAAGGTCACACATATACACCACCAGTATTGGGGAGTCATGTAAACTCCATCCACACTGAAATCATGTCTTAAGTCACATACATACGACCAGCCAAGAGACACACATACATACAAGAATAAGCACTATTACATACTACACACACACCAGAGGACCACACACATTCTACAAATACAATCGCCAGACGTTAACTCGTACATACACAGTAACTCAAGACGCACACACACACCAACGAATAAGAACCCACACACACACTACCGGAGTTGGAAGGTCAAACATAGCCCAGTCACATCAATTTTAAGTGTTAAGTCATTCGTTCAAATTATGTCACATATACACACTAATGTACAACTAAGAGAAGAAACACACTGTCTATATCGCACACACATAACCATTCACACCACATACATACTTACCCTTATTCGCGCCCTTAGAGTGGGAGGAGTGGGGGGTCGAAGCTGCGCGGCGAGAGAAGGCGGCGAGGACAGTCAGTCAAGATGGAGCTCTCGCAAGATGCAAATGCGGATGCAAAATTAACAAGCTCTTCGCGGCTCATTTCATATTAAATTTTTGGTATCTTAAAGTTTATGTAATGTACGAAAAATAGGAGTTTTATATTATATTTGGTGCTTAATAAACGTAATAGAAAGCAAAGTCATATTTGTGAGGTGCGTTGTGTCTTGGTTTATCCCGATATCCCGGAAAGGTCCACGTCGGCTGAAAAAAGAGGGAAAGGACTGCATCGAGCATCTGTTGAAATCCTTGGTGTTTGGAGGAAGCGAGTAGCTGTAAAACACCTGGCGACCGTCAAGAAAGGACGAAAAATTGTGAGTCTCATCCATTGGCATTACCTAACCCCGGTCACATTCCTTCCTCTATAATCTCCATATCCGAATCCGGATATGGAGGTTTTCCCAGGATCCCCGAGATCACGGGAGAGCGCGGTCTCTCTCTCCTTTCCAAGGGTACCTGGCTATTATTACCGCTGGGCTTGCTCCCATCGATGCGCCGAAACGCGACCACGGAGCTAAACAGCCCCCGAGCGGCTCGTGCTGATTCACTATCAGCGACCTTCGCAGACGCAGCTTCTGCCGTCACCCCTGCGGTGCAGGTGACGGGTAGCCCATCGCGGGATGACGACGGAGGGGAGTCTGGGACGACAACTTTTCCACGCCGGGCCCTGAGTGTCCGGTCACTCTGGGCCAGTAGGACATTATCTTCATCAGAACTACTATCTATATTGGTTTCTGAAGTAGTGGTTTCATTTCGGAGTTTTCCTTCTCCTAGGCCGGTTGACCTCCTAAGTCTGACGAACCTGGCCTGCCCGGATTTGAAGTCAAGGTTTACTCCTCTATCCCAGTTGTCCCCGTTTTTGGGGGCTAACGGAGCTGAGAACTCCGGGTTTTTGTTCGAGGTTTTCCTTCCTCTATTCCCACTCTTAGTACGGGAGCTCGGTGAGGGGCCCTTCCGAGCATGGGTGACCCTATTAGGGACTCAACAGAGTCCCCGCCGGCATGGCCCCCTCACTTCACCGCTCCCAAGCCCGGCCACCACGACAAGGTGGTGGGAAATCGGCCGGGAGAACAAGAGGAGACCTGGACAACTTTCCTCCACCTTGTCGTGGTGTCCAGGCTTAGGAGTAATGAAGCGAAGGGGCTATACTGGCGGGGAATCCTTTGATTCCCTGGCAGGGTCACCCATGCCAAGAAGGCCCTTTGCGGAGCTCCTGTACTAAGAGAAGAAATAGAGGAAGGAAAACCTCGAACAAAAACCGGGCGCTCCCAGCCTCGCTTAGCACTTCTTGCCGGTGCAACTGGGATAGGGGAGAAAACCCTGACTACTAATCCGGGGCGTCCGACTCCGTCAGCCACGGCGCAATTGGACTAGGGGAGTAAACCCTGACTAAAAATCCGGGGTGTCCAGCTCCGAGAGGCGCTTTCGGGTCGGCCACTGGACTAGAGGAAGGAAAACCCTGATTTCAAACCTGGGCAGGACGGGCTCGTTACCTTTGGCCGGGGACCGTCCTAGGAGAGGAAAACTCCGAAATTAAACCACCCTAACAAACATGATGACGAAACGTAAAGAGAATGAGGAAGCTTTACTGGACCAGAGCGAACGGACGCTCAGGTCCCGGCGGCTGGGGAGTCCCGACCCTGCTCCCGAGCTGTTGTCATCAAGCGAGGGGTTAGCCGTATCGTGCGATGCAAGCGATGCGGCTATTAATGCTACTGCAGAAAGGAATGGACAGCAGCGCCGGGTGAGTTCGCCTGGTACTGTGGAGGGTGGCCAGCAGTGTTTGATGGACTCTCCTGTTGTTTCTGTAAAGTCTACAGTGACTACAATGGCGAGGTCAGTTGCTCCGTCTATGACTATGACGAGCATGTCCTTGTCGTCTGAGGAGGACGACACAATTGGCGGGCACTACAATCTTCCGATGGATTCAGGGCCCTCTGGTCGCATACGGGCCCAAAGCTGTTTGGAAACGAGGAGGCCGTCTGTTTTTAAAGGTCCCCAGACTTGTATGGAGCGAGGAGCTTTGATCTCGACTGAGGAGATAAGGGCGAAGACTAGAAAGCTCAAACTTAGAGCACAGCGTATGGAAGACGCTGCACGCAGATTAGGCATAACATTAAGTGGCACTGACGAGGCAGAGGAGTTCTCGGAAGTCAAAGATTTTGGTATGCTGACTGAGCCGGAAATAATGGCGCATATCAGGAAAGCTATGGACTCCCTTGAGGTTCATACAAAAAAAAGCGGGAACCTCAAGGGAGAATATGTTAAGTTGTTCAAGGCCATTGCAGCATCGGTTAAAAGAGCTGCAATGGCATACGGTGAGCGCTTGAGGATGCAGGGTAGCGGAGAGAGAGAGAGAGAGAGAGAGAATAGGAGAGAAAATGAGCGCATCATCGAGCTGACGAACAATGCCCTTACGTATAAAAGAAGGGTTATGGAACTGGAGCAAGAGTTAAAGTGGGCAAAAAGTGAATTAAAAACTGCGGAACCTTTGCCCCAGCGAAAGAAATTAAAGGAGAGTTTTGCCCAGACAGATGTAGTTCCGGTCATAACATCAATGACGACCCTCCCCCCGGGAACCCTGGACTTAGCGTCAGTACGCCAGCATGGGCAGAGTAAGGTTAAAGCCTCGGTTGCAATGGAGACTGCTCAGATCATGGTCAACTCTGGGTTGGAGAACCGTATTGCGGCCCTGGAGAGGCAGGTGTCAAGCATTGATAATATGCTAAGGCACCTGACTTCACTCCATGATCCAGGGGCAAAAGAGGTCAGCAAACAGAAGAGTACTCAATGTGGGACACCAAATCAACCTGGTGGTTTTAGTATGAATGAGAAGCAGCCAGAACAGCTGCAGGGCGGGATGGCTGCTGATTGGGCTACTGTTGTCCGGAAGGGCAGTGCTCTTTCACGAAAGTTGGGTGCAGATAAGACGAGTCAGAGTACTCGTACAAATCCTGCGCTCAAAAGTAAAGAAAGAGAGAGAGAGAGAGAATGTGTCGAGACACACAAAAGGTTAAGAAGGCGAGATTTACTAGGGAGGCACAATTTCCGCCCCTTCCTCCTCCGGGTGAGCAGCGGATCCAGCAGCAACGACAAAGGGTACAATTCTCCTTTGGAAAGAGGCGCCGCAGTAGACGCCGTAGATCTGCAGCGGTAGCGATTCGTTGTGTACAAGACACAGCCACTCCTAAATCATATATGGAGTTTATGAGGGTGGCAAAAGAAAAGATCTCCCTTAAGGACCTGGGTATAACTAATACTCGTGTCCGCCGGGATGCTGGGGGCGGAATTTTGGTTGAAATTCCAGGCCCTGAAGGTGCTAAACAGGCAGCATGTTTAGCTACTGCCTTGTCCCCGGTACTGAAGGGCCAAGCCACGGTCTCATGTCCTGTACAGCAGGGAGAGCTGCGTCTTACGGGGTTGGATGTATGCACGGAGGAGGACAAAGTTAAAAAAGCTATTGCTTCTGGCGACTTCGGCCCTTGTTCGGTGGATGACGTGCGAACTGGTTCACTGAGAAGAAACCGTGGGGGCACTGGATCCGTGTGGGTTCGATGTCCTTTTACGGTTGCTGAAAAGGTAGCCAACGCTGGAAGACTCAGAGTTGGGTGGTCCAGTGTTCGGGTTGTGCTGCTTCCGGGCAGGCGGCTCCAATGCTATAATGCCTCGGGAACGCATACCCTGGAGGCAGGGTCTGGAGATCACTATGAATGAGGTAAATGCTGCAGTAAAGCGGATGTCTAGGCGATGTGTAGCCCCTGGGATGAATGGCCTTATCTCTATTGTTTGGGCCCGGTTTGTGGCGGTGGCACCTAATGTTATATGTAGGTGCTTTAACAACTGCCTACGAAGGGGTACGTTTCCCACTGTGTGGAAGCGGGCACGCCTTGTGCTAGTTCCTAAGCCCGGGGCCCAGTCATCTTACCGGCCGTTATGCCTGCTGGATGAACTGGGTAAACTGTTCGAACGGGTTTTGGTTGAGCGTATAAGGGATAATATTTCTCGTGCGGGAAGATTGTCACCACACCAGTTTGGCTTTTGAACTGATGTGTCTACATGTGATGTTGTGGCGTGCGTTAGGTCGACGGTAGAAGAACACACTTGTGAGGGCGACACGTGTGTCGCAGTGAGCTTGGATGTAAGAAATGCGTTCAACACCTTGTCGTGGGGTGCTATACGACGTGCGGCGCGGGAATGGAAATTTCCCATTTACCTGCGTGCGGTGTTCGACGCATATCTCAGGGATAGAGAAGTAGTTTTTCCATGCGTGGATGGACAGCTGCGTACACGCCGAGTAACTTGTGGGGTTCCGCAGGGCTCGGTGTTGGGCCCGCTTCTGTGGGACCTGGGTTTTGATCCCGTGTTGCGGGGGGGTCTCCCTGATGGGTGCTCCCTCGTCTGTTATGCGGATGATACCCTGGTACTAGCTGGAGGCAGGACGGATAAAGAGGCAGTGTATCAAGCCTCTGTTGCTGTTGCTACGGTAGCGCAAAGGATGAGAGACCTTGGCCTTGAGCTGGCCCCAGATAAAACTGAGGTTGTCGCTTTTCGACCCCGTGGCAGACGTAATAACAATCCTTTGGGGGTACTGGTTGGTCATACCCGTGTCATGTCTGGCCCCCACATGAGGTATTTAAGATTATGGGTGGATGACCGGTGGTCATTTGCTGAACATTTCCGCCGAGTATCGGAAAAAGCAAGCAGAGTGGCTAATGCTCTAATGGGATTGATGCCTAATCTTCGTGGACCGCATGCTCGAGTGAGACGATTATATTCAATGGTCGTTCACTCGATCTTGCTGTATGGTGCACCTATATGGTATCGGGAAGCACAGGTCAGCAGGGTGTTTTGCCCTATGGTAAGGGTACAGCGATTGGTAGCCATTAGGGTGGTGTGTGCCTATTGTACTGTTTCCTGTGAGGCAGTAAGAGTGTTGGCCAGAATCACACCAATAAAGATTATGGCGTGGCAGCGTGCACAAATATACGATTTTCTGAAACAAAATCTAGAAGCAGATTTGGATGACCTAGAGACATTAGATCAGTTCAAAAAAGCAGTGGAAAGAAATGTGATTAATTTATGGCGTGCTAGATTACGTATTCTATCCCTCCCAGGTAAGCGTGTTCGCGAGGCCTTTGAGCCGGTCATGGACCGATGGATCAGGTGTCGCGGGGCAACTCTGACATTTCGGGCCACTCAGATTCTAACGGGCCACGGGGTGTTCAATTCATACCTATATCGTATAGGTAAGGCTCCTACCTCTCTTTGTGTACATTGCAGGGAAGTCATAAAAGATACAGCACAGCACACCCTTGAGGAATGCCCGGCTTGGCTGGTAGAACGCATTAAGCTCATTGCTGTAATAAGGCCGGATCTATCACTATCAGCAGTTGTTGGACGCATGATAGATGATAGAGAGAGTTGGCGAGCCTTCCTCACTTTTTGTGAGGGGGTTATGACCGCCAAAGAGAAGGCTGAGAGGGTGCGGCAGGGGCAGCACCCATAGGTGTTATTTGGCAGCCTGGGCTTTGTTCTCTGGCGCTTAGAGCGTGTTAATGCGCGTTTAAGTTCTTATCTTCTTTCCTACCTCTGTTCTCTACCCCTCTTTGGGGAGAAATAGAGGGGGAGTGAGATAGAGGAAAGCAGGCTGCAGGAAGGGGGTGGCGGGGGCCATCCTTGGCCATTGCATGCAGCTTGCACGGATAGTGGGGGTAAGATACGGTGTGGTCCCGTTCTTTCCCCGTACATCAAGGCGTAAGCAGCTTTAGCTGTTTAATGCACAAAAAGGAGAGGGGTGATGTAAGTGCCTTTGGGCAGCCACCCTCTCCCTTAGTGCAGGATGATCACCGGGGGGTTTTAGTGGATATATCTTTTCTTGGAGGGGAGTCCCATATACCCCGGGTTCCTTCCCCCGAAGGGACCCGGGGATGCGTAACGCATTTCCTCTCGTTAACAAAAAAAAGAACAAGAGGAGACGGAGTCGCCGGAGTTTGAACCGGTGTCGCCAAGAAAGGAGCCTGGAGAGATAGAAAAAAAAAGCAGAGAAACGTGAGAGGGAAACAATGGAACAAAGCGTCGTTTGTGATAGTTAAATAAACCTTTTATTTTTTATTTTTGTAGCGTTTCGTTTTATTTTATTCAGTTTACGTAGTCAAGTTGTTGGATTTTATTTTTCTTTTTTGCGAAGCTGCACGTAGAATTGTAAGCACAAGGGTGCTGTTTATGTGGTTTGTCTCTTTTTGTTATTTTTTTTATGTTAAGTAAGTACGCTAACTTAGGGTAAGGACAGCCACAGCGGAGCGTAAAGCGATGGCGACAAAAAGTTTTAGTTCCTAAGTTAAGAAGTTTTGTTTTGTGTACATGTAAACCTTGAGTATAAGAGAAGAAAGGTAGGACAAACACACACACATCACGTATACAACATTTATACCTAGATACAGCCCTTAGGTCATACATTTCATCCGTAACACATATACACTCAGACTCGTACTTGTTGAATCGTACGGTGTCGAATAATTTGGTGTCGAATAATTTCGTGTCGAATCGTACGGTGTCGAATAATGTGGTGTCGAAT
>NW_018023146.1:2042-4184 GCF_002006095.1 Pseudomyrmex gracilis | reverse complement strand
GTGTCGAATAAATCTGTGTCGAATCGAGCGGTGTCGAATCGTACTGTGGTCAATAGAGTATCACCCATTTTTAATACATATAATGTATATTATGTAATAAATATTATATGTTGTTTGTTTTATAATGATAATTTTTCTATTAACTTCGTAAGAAATACAGGAATACTTTGGACAAAGCCGAAATGTACAGATAGATACATTAAATTAATCTAAACTAAAAAATCATGTGCCATATTTCTCTAAATTTGTAATATTTTATCAGGGATTAATTGATATGATACATATGACATAAAGATTGCGTGAAAAGCAAAAAACTGTGTATGCGTATGAAATTTTAACTTATAAATAAAGATGGCTTACTTTATGCAAACTACCAGCAAGAGGCGGACCGAACAAACGAATGGAGTATGCCAAAGTTTCTACTTAATACATGTGATCAAAAGAGCACATAGGAAGCGACAGTTNGAACTGTTGACGTGCATGGTGTTTAGTTGTGAAAATCAGCTGATCACATAATGCTGTATCACACNCCTCTCGCTCGTTTGCTCCGCCATTTGCTGTTAGATGATTGCATGAAGTGAGCTATCATTCTTTACAAAACACACGCCTTTACAGCAGAGATGCCAGATCATGTGACATAACGCACACAACGGCAGTTCTCGCTTGTGTGTGTGCCCCCACCGTTTCGATGCTCTCGTTGCTCTCGGCTCGATCTTGCAACTATGAATCGTACAGGCAGCATGGAGAGCATCGAAGCGGGTAGAGACTGGTGGATACTCCGCTGTTCTCTCGTACGCACACAAATGAGACCCGCGTTCTTGTGCGTGACGTCACGCTCGGCTGTCGCTCGTGGAAGAGTGCAGATATATTATGTTCCGTCTCCTTTCCATCAAGCCGGCCACAAGGCAACGCATGTATGTAACGCGCTTGTTCCGTATGACAACGCTTTTCGATGGTTAGGCAGCGTTCCGATATTCACTGCCAGTATTGGAAATCTATAGCACATATGATATAGATTTGTAGTACTACCAATGAATATCGGAACCTTATAATTTTGTAACAAGACATTATTCATACTAATAAAATGTATATATTACATATTAATATTAATTATTAGTAGGATAAGTAACAATAAAAAACGTTTTAGAATATTAATAGAAAAGATATATGTATATTTATTAACACTAAATTATATACAATACGACAGTAGACTTATCGTATCTACAAAAGAATTACGAAAATACAACTTAAAATTTACAAGCAGCATCATTAGTAGCACTGCATGGTTTCAAAAATGTATTTTACAATGTTACAAAATAAAACATTAATAACTTAGCAACTTATCGGGCATCGTTTCTTATACGTTTCTACAAAGTCGAATCGCAACTTATAAAAGCGGACATTTCGACGTTCCTGCTACGTTACTACGACGTTTTAGAGACTTTTAACGAAACGTCGCTAAGTTTCGGAAAACCCGTTGCAAAAACGTTTGTGCTACTAATGATGCTATGTGGAAATTATAGTAGATCATGTGCATGTAAAATATGATGCATATAATTTTATATTACATAATCTAATATAAAAATATATGTTGCACAGTTTGTAAAAAAAATGATAGAACAAAGCCAATATTAATTATTTTGAAAAAAAATATGTAATAAAACTATAGTACAATATTATGTAATTAAACTGTTTGTCACATAAAGATTTATACGAATGTTACCTCAAAGACATATTTAACATTTATATGATTCTAATATTTTAAGATTATGCATTTATAAACCCGGAATTTTTTTCCGTTGTGTACATATATGTACATATATATACAAAATAAAAATACGTAAATATAAACTAATAATGTATAATACGTACAATATTGTATATATTACTTTATATATTTACATATAATTTTAGTTTTTGAAGAAGATAAGAAAAACAGCACATTTTAGATGTGATATAATTAATACCATAATTTCATAAAGTAATTGATTTATGTAATAAATATTATATGTCTTGTAAATTATTTAAGTTGTATTTTCGTAATTCTTTCGTAGATACGATAAGTCTAATGTCGTATTGTATATAGTTTAATGTTCATAAATATACATACTTCTTTTCTATTAATATTCTAAAACGTTTTTT
>NW_018023146.1:0-1161 GCF_002006095.1 Pseudomyrmex gracilis | reverse complement strand
GGTGTCGAATAAATCTGTGTCGAATCGAGCGGTGTCGAATCGTACTGTGGTCAATAGAGTATCACCCAATAATGTCTTGTTACAAAATTATAAGGTTCCGATATTCATTGATAGTACAACAAATCTATATCATATGTGCTATAGATTTCCAATACTGGCAGTGAATATCGGAACGCTGCCTAACCATCGAAAAGCGTTGTCATACGGAACAAGCGCGTTACATACATGCGTTGCCTCGTGGCCGGCTTGATGGAAAGAAGACGGAACATAATATATCTGCATTCTTCCACGAGCGACAGCCGAGCTTGACGTCACGCACAAGGACGCGGGTCACGTTTGTGTGCGTACGAGAGAACAGCGGAGTATCCACCAGCCCCTACCCGCTTTGATGCTCTCCATGTTGTCTGCACGATCTAGCATCTCTGGTAACATGTATTAATTTATCACTCAATAATTGCTAATGGTGCTAAAGGATACATGACTTTTCTGTTTAGATTGACTCAATCTATCGAAACATTTCGGTTANTGAAAATGTTTCAGATGTTCTTTATATATAACATATTTTATTACATTCTGACATACTTTGTATGTTTTGCAAACAGAAATATGCATAGGAAGTTTTACGTATTAAAACAATTGTAAGACAGCTAGTTAAAATTAAAACAGTCACGGTATGTAGCTTTATTGTATAATATTGATTAACGAAATATTAGAATAATCTTATAATTGTTTGAATACGTTGCAAAGTAGTATATAGAAATTTACATTGTTTTAATACATATGTATTTCAACTTACTTGTAACGGTTCTACTTTTTCGCGAGAAAATATCCCGTTGCTTTGTATCTTTTAAATTGTGCGGAGTAGCTCGTCGGATTCCAGGAACAGGTAAAGAGTGAGTGAACTCGGTGATTAAAAAATAACGAATTAAATTTATTCAATAAAACAAAACAATAAATAAAAAAAATAATATGTACAAGAAAAGAATACTGAGAATAATATGCTGCGGAATTTACTTCGGATTCTCCGAAATGCGCGCGAGTAAGTCACGTTTTCAGCCGGTCGGCTTGAGTCTATGTACAAAAACTAAATTCCGGGTAGACGGCTGGCTCTTTAAACGCGAAAGCCTCGGTCAAGGCTGCTCGGGAGCCTCGGCTAGATGT
>NW_018023145.1:0-14588 GCF_002006095.1 Pseudomyrmex gracilis | reverse complement strand
GTGTCCAATAATTTGGTGTCGAATCAATCGGTGTCGAATCGTACTGTGGTCAATAGAGTATCATCCAGTATGGAGTGATATGGATTCTCTCGAAGCACCGAAGTGAACAGACTGAGATTCCACAGCATATTTGCATTCGTAATTTTGACTTAAATCTATATTCAGAAATAAATCAGTTTCATTTAAGGACTGCCTTAAATTGTGCATTATTTTATTCTGATGTTCTATGCAACAAACATGTTCAATGAATTGTGGCAATTCTTCTAATAAATGTTTTTTTAATTCCGCTATTGTTGTGGTTATTTGTTTTTTTATTGTTCTCTGAACTTGAATTTCTTTTTTAGTTTTTGCTGAAATTCTACTTTCCTTGATATTTTGCCATGTATAGTAAGTTGTAGATTTCTCTTTGCTTCTATCATTATTAAAACTTACAGTTTTATAAGAACACAATTCACATTTACGTTGAAGACAATTTTCAGTTTAACGATCACATGTTATTGAAGAAATCAGTTTCGAAGAAGTATTTTCTTTTATAACATTGTCTCGATGTAATGCAGTTATAATTTGAGTCATATTTTCATGTTTTATACATAAGCAAGTATCTCTTTCAGATACTTGAGCTTTCACTATCCAAAAAGGTCAAAATCTGCAAAAAGTGCTATAACTAATACGAAAATTTGGGTTTAAAAATTTAAACTTTTTATACAGTTCATTAATGTTGTCGTTAAGATACATTTTTTGTCTCTTTACTTTATTACGAGTGATAGTATCCTTTTTTCCAGGACACATTCGACTGTTATCTTCAAAAAATGTTTGAACTTTTCTTTCCATAAATAACATAGCTTGACTTTTATGAACAATTTTAGTTTGCAGTATACCTTTAGTTTCATATGTTTTACTTCGTAACGGTGCGAAAGTTTTCCGACAATCTGTCAACATCTTGTATTTTTTAATAATGGATCCACATAATATTCGTTTAAATAAAGTTTTACTAGGACGCTCTCTATTACGTTTAGATAAATTTTTTATTTGTTCAATCAAGATTGCTCCAAAAAGTAATTTTCTTTCATTATTTTTTCCAAGTTTTTTACCCTTAACAATATTTTGAAAAGATGATTTTAGAGAAAGAGGAGCTTTCAATTTCTTTTCTTTTCTTTGTGCTCTTTTTTTATAACATTTGTAAAGCTTTTGTAATTTTTTATTTTCTTCCTTCAATTTTCGATTTTCTCTATAACACTTTGATCTGTCACGAACTACACGACGTTTTCCACTTCTAACATTCGCAAGAGTTGTTGAATTAGTTAATTCAGTAAAGTCAATAACAACTTCATTATTTGGAATTATGTCACTAGATTTTGCCTCTTTCATTCGTTGTCGATATGCTCTCACTGCATTGAGAGTATTTTTTCGCCTAATGCGCTTTTCTCTATCTGTCATTTCAGCAACCGTTTTAACTTTTCCGTCTAGTACACGTTTTCTCCATCTTTCACGTTCTTTTTGTTTATACTCCTCATGTTATTTTTTATTCGATCTAATTTTCAATCTTTGTTTACTCTCTGCTTCCCTCTTCTTTTTTAGTCTAACTTCTCGCTTGGCATCAATATTTTTCTTTGGAACATCTTTCCTACCAGCTTTGCGTTTAGTTTTCTCTTTCTTTTTTACTAGCTCGTCTTTCGTCTTCATTTTGTTTCTTATTTTTTGTTAGTTGTCGTGTAAGGAGGGCCATTTTCTGTGCATACTATTAAAAAAATGTATATATATCACTTTTCCAAATAATAAATAATAAGAGACTATATGCCATTTTGAGCTTTTTGATACGCCATATCGATATTTATTTTATTTAAGTTTAATTTAATTTTAAGAATGTGTAATAAGTGTCAAAATCATAAATTTCAAAACTATAATGNATATTATGTCAATATACCACGGAGATTACAGTCCACGGAGATTACAAAATTAATTATTTTCAAAGTATTTTACAATGAGTAACATTTAAAATAAATGCACTTACTTACGAATAGATTGATGAAGAACTTGTAATTTAAACCCAGAAAGAAACTTGTATCACTAACCGTTCAAAAAGCGAATGACACACAGAGTTTACAATATCTAAATGTACGCGATATACAGCGTCACAGTCAAAACTCGGTATTGTAAACATACGTGTAGTTTTGACCTCTGCGCGAAAGCGTGCTTGTAATAGTATGTTTAGAAACCGTACATGTACTCGCCGAACATTCCGACGTTCACAAAATCGACTTATTTATCTAGGTATACAATTGATCAAAAATTAGGAGACATAATTTAATACTTTGTTACATCGAGCCGTATGCGATATGTTACTCTTTTTCCATGTAATATTACTTATTTTAGTGTNCGTAAAATTATGACCTGCACAGAATTAATGATGATTTTAATGAATAATTAAAAAAAAACGGAAATATCTGCAGTTCTTGCATGGGGACACCACGGAGATTACAATTTAATGCTAAACTTGTATAGAATTACTTATGTAATGATTTTTTAAAGCCTCTTATACTTAAATAGTGTACAAAAGAATATTCTTGTTTTAATAGAGCCGGTTAGAAAATAAAATTGTATTATACGAAAAAGTTATTTTAAAGGGACACAAATATGCATGTTGTTTGAGAATCACTCATATACATAATTTCTCTGAAAAATTTTCGTCAACCTTTTTCAAAGAGACTGACACACAACCTGCTTTCTACAGTCTTAACAAATTGTCTAGGTTCATTAACCTTTTCGCTCCGGGGATTTTTCCTTTAAAATTGACCTCGCATTTTAGCTGAAAAAGTTACTTATAACCTGCTACCCCCCTTCAAAGTTAATTTTGAAGGTCAAAGAAGTAACCAGGATTTTTTTAAATTTTTTTCCTAAATTTAGTGCATTAAATTGACCTTATAAACATCTATTACGTTCGCTTTTCTTGCTGGTCCATATATGGANCAGTCCCGGAGCGAAAAGGTTAACCTTTTAGCTGCGAAAGTGGTCAATATATGGACCACTCTAGAGACATAGAATATTTGAAGTTTTTAGATCAAATTTGATGTTCTGAATACATAACAAATAGTTTTAAATATTCTCAAAACATTCTTGACCTTAAAATACTGATTTTCAAGGTCAAATTTCATTTTTAGTAGAATCGAAGATTTTAGAGTGTTTTCCTATTCAAACTGATGAACTGAATACGAAACAAATACTGAAAAAAATCACTGACGCATCCTTGATCTTGAAAAGCTACACTCTACGTCACATTTCATTTCTTGCATAAGCGAATGTTGGAGATGACTTTGAAACGTCATTGACGCGCTAAAATGAGAAAAACCGTAAAAAAATATTCTAAGGAACTCAGAATATTTTTTGACATTTTTTGAGACCCGGCAGTAACTTGCTGCGTTTGTAGTAGAAATGAAATTTGACCTCTAAATCGACGTTTGGCATAACAAGAGTGCCTGCGGGATTTTTTGTATTGTTTTTTACGTNTTCAGCGCATCAAAATCCGTACGACAGCTTTTTCAAAACTCGGCTTATACGAGAAATGCTATTTGACCTTGAAATAGAAATTTTCAAGCCCAGGATTATCAACAGGAATTTTTTAATTATTTTTTACGTATTCAGCACATTGAACTACATACAAAAACCGTCTCAAAACTTGACTTATAGTAGGAATGAAATTTGACCTTCAAATGGTGATTTTCAAGGTCAAGGGTGTCTGCGAGAATTTTGTTACTATTTTTTTCATATTCAACGCGTGAAATTACATAGAAATACCTTCTCGAATCTTCATAAGAAAAAAGACAAATTTTTTTACATTGTACTTTACGTTGTCTGCGGGGCTGGTCCATATATGGACCAGCAGTCAGGTCAGCGACTCTATCTGAGATATCCAGTGATATTATGTATACATTTTACATATTCTGAGAGGTCAATTTGTACTGAAATTTTCCCGCAGCCTAAAGGTTAAAGTACAAAAAGATCCTTTACCTCCCCTTTCTTGTCCTTTTGTTGTTTATAAAATTAACTGCAATGATTGTGAGGCGTCTTATGTAGTCCAGACTGGTAGGGTTTTGCAGTCCAGAATCAACAAACACAAAAATCACATTAAACGTAACACTACACAAACCTCTGTTATCACAGATCACAGAATTAATTATTCTCACGATTTTTCGTGGGAAAATGTCAAGATTCTGGATTGTGAAAAACACTATCATAAGCAATTAATTTCCGAAACACTATACATCAAGAAACAAACACACGGCCTCAATTTGCATAGTGACACGGAGAATCTGGACAAATCATATTTACCTTTTGTCGTTAATACAGTTTAAACTTTCCTTTGCGCATGCTTCGACCTCTGAATTTACTGTTCATCTTGATGTATTTTTCAAATTTCAATCAGCAATTGACAGCTCACGTGTTAACATGTATCCTCATCTCGTTACACGACAACTTTAATAACAGCATATTACTGTAAGTTTACATATCAATTTTACAATGCGTATTTTGTATTTGAAATTATTTTTGTTCTTTGAAATCTATTGTTTTTATATTGAATTTGTAGAAAGATTTTGATAAAGACCTAAACCGATGGTCGAAACGTTATCACATTATACATACACATTACATCTTAAAATAAAAATCACCTTTACGTGTTTGCACAACAACATCCGTGTCTTGCTTCAACTGCCTCTCATCTTGATTTATAATATTTTTATATTATTTTCAGCAACGGTTGTGTTCTTATGTTGTGTTCGCCTATACATATTTCACTTTTGTCACAAAAGAACACTGACTTGACTACGATTTCACCCGAGTTTATCTTTAATTTCTGGTGTCAAATTTATACTAAACCGCGGATTTCTCCTTTCCCTTCTTTCTTCGGGACGGATATTTCAATATTTCACACTTCAACACCAAGGTAATTCTTCGTTATCTTTGGCAAACGACGGAATCTTCTTTTCTTACACGTTTGTTATACAAAATGGCACTTCCATGCAGTCAATGCGGATGCGCGGGCCGACCATTTGGGTCCCTTTGTGTAACATGCTGGCTCGGTCTTCAGTTTGGAGGTGAGGACTGGGCCATCCCTCGTGAAAGTGTTAGTGATGGTAACAGTGACACTGACTCGCGGATCAGTATCACGAGTGCGGCGACTATTGTCGTACCTCGTGTTACCGCGGAACTCAGTGCTAGAAGCCTCGAGCCTGCTTTGCCGGAGCCGCCCGTCCTGCCACCAACCGTTACCGTGCCCGACTCTGAGGACAAAGTGGTAACCTTGGAGCCCGAAAAATACTCTCCGGCCTCTCCAGACCCGGAATCACCGCGCATCCCGCCGCCGGGTGTATTCCGGTACTACTTCGACTGGAATCCCGACGTGGTGTGCCTGGACCCCCCCCCTGTCGCTTGATTCTTCCGTCGTGGTTATCTCTGACTCAGAGTGAAGTGGATTGGTAAGTACCCTTTCTTTCACTTAATTTTCTATAAAGGCCTTTAGCCTATTAACATGCACATTCTGTGTGCGTCTCTTGCCTTTACTGTGTATGTGACGTCGGATACTTTTGCAATTACTTCATACCAACCCACAGTGATTCCAGCTTTTTTGATCTTCCTCTTCTCAATGTCTCGTTGTAAAGCGCGACCTTATCGCCAACTTTAAAAGATGCTGGCTTTGTTTTTTTATTTTAATACCGCTTGGCCTTTTTCTTCTCCTTGCGCAGATTTTCTCTTGCTACGCAATTCGCGGCGCGTAATCTTCTAAATTGTACTGAGTTGCTGGAGGTTTTCTTACTGCAGTTGGTAACTCTGCTTGTCTACCGTACACTAACTCGAACGGTGTAAACCCCGTGGCTGAATGTGGAGTAGTATTGTACGCAAACATGGCGTACGGGATCCACTCATCCCAATCCGTTTGTTCCTCATTCACATAGTGTTTTATATATTCAGCCAGTGTCCTATGAGAGCGTTCCAAAGCTCCATTACTCTCAGGGTGATACGCCGTCGTTTGAATCTTATCAATTCTTAATAACTTGCACACATTCTGAAACATCTCACTGACAAAATTTGTGCCTTTGTCCGTCAGTACCGTCTTCGAAATGCCATACTCGCATACTATTTTTGTAACAAACTCTTTTGCTATAGTCGTTGCTTCTTGGTTAGAGACAGGTATTGCCTTACTAAACTTTGTAAGGTTATTTTGAAAAGTCAGCAAGTACCTATTTTCATTGCTGGTCATGGTTAGTGGCCCAACAATATCGAGAGCGCATTTCTCAAATGGCTTTGTCGGTGTATCGGTGATAACCATTTGCTTTAATTTTTCTTGCCATTTTATTCCGTTGGCATGACGCACATTTTGCAATATATTTCTCTACATCTTTCGTAATGTGTGGCCAATAATAATTTTAGCGAATCCTTTTTATAGTTCGCGCTATCCCCTGATGTGCTCCCAACGGTGCGTCGTGATATTTGTATAATATCTGTTTCTTTTCCTTTTTCGTGAGTTCCTGTGTTTCATTTGCTTCTTCAGCGTTTTCATACGTTTCTTTCGCTTCGTAAGCACATATTTCCGTTTGTCCAATGCTCCGACTTAATACATCTGCATTGGTGTTGGCTTTCCCCTTTTTATATATTATCTCATACTCGTATTTCTCGAGTTTTAATCGCCAACAAATTGTCGTGATCCGGGATTTTTGATGCTGAATAGTCATACAAGCGCCCTGTAATCCGTTACAATCTTAAACTTAACACCATATAAATATGGTCAAAAATGCTTTATTGGCTACACAATTGCTAATAACTTCTTTTCTGTGGTGCTGTAGTTCCGTTCAGCCGTGTTTAGCACTTGACTTGCATATGCGATAGGCTTATCTTGTCCTATCGGACCTTGTGACAAGACAGCCCCGACTGCGTAACCTGATGCATCGGTCGTAACTATAAATTTTTTTTTAAAGTCCGGATACGCTAGTAAAGATGCGCTGCTCAATTTTTCTTTTAATATTTTGAACGCTTGGTGCTGTTCGGGCCCCCACTCAAACTTGACACTCTTTTTTGTTAACTGTGTCAAAAGCTTAGCAATCGTGGCAAATCGACCAATAAATTTCCGGTAATACTCTGCTAAACCTATAAATGCTTGTACATCCTGTACTTTCTTTGGAACAGGGAAATCTCTTACCGCGCTTATCTTAGATGGATCTGGCTTTATTCCATTTTCAGTGATTATGTGTCCCAGATACGTGACCTCCTTCCGAAAAAATTTACATTTATCCGGTTGTAATTTTCGGAGTCGTTCGAACACCCTCAGTCGCTTGCTATGTTCTTCCAGACTGGCTCCATGTATTACAATATCGTCTAGAAACACGAAACACTTCACAGGAAGTCCAGTTAAAACCGAATTCATCAGTCTCTGGAACGTTGCTGGCGCGTTTTTTAGTCCGAAGGGCATTCGATTTAACTCGTAATGCCCATACGGCGTTGAAAATGCTGTCTTGCATTTATCCGCCTCTTGTATGGGTACCTGATAATATCCCGATGCCAAGTCTAACGTGGAGAAATACTTAGCATTCCCCAGCTGATCCAAAATTTCGGTTGTTAGGCAGTGGGAACGAATCTCCGATGGTCACGTTGTTTAGACGTCAAAAATCCACTACTATGTGTATTCTCAGTTTTCTAATGCCCGACGCGTCCATCTTTTTAGGTACTACTAGAAGTGGCGCATTCCATTAACTCTTGCTATGTCGGATTATTTTGCTATCCAACATTTCTTTTATCTGCCTATCAACCACTTGCTTGTGTGTTTCTGGTAGTCGATACGGCCTTACATTAATCGGTGTAGTGTCACCTTGACTGGAACCTGATGCTCCACTGCGTTTGTCTTACTCAGCGGTTCTCCGGCTAAATGGAAGATATCGCTGTATTTTCCGCACAATTCGTAAAGGTCCTCTTTTTTCTCTTCGTTTAAATGTTCTATTTGTAATAAACTTTTTATTTTTTCCTGACGTGAAAGGCCATTGAATTCGTTTTTTATTATGTTTATTTCTAAGCCTCCGTCAATGTCCGTTAATGGCTCAATTTTCACCTGCGGAATCTGCATTTTTACAGCTCGTTCCGTTGTGTTGATTATGCTCACGGAACATAAATAATTTTTTGGTTGTACGAGACAACTGCTGATAAATACTCCTGGCTGCTTCTCTTCAGCTTCAATTACTCCTACGTAGTTGCTATTGCTGATGTAATGGCCTCACATCTCGATGGTATCTTTATGCTTCTATAAAGGTGCAGAGCCAACGCCTCCTGTCCTACAAGAATATTCCCTTTCTTATAGTCGTGAGTGACGTTATATTTCTTTAAGAAACTGCTTCCTAAAATTCCCTCGTACTTTATAGGGAAATTATTCCTCACAATGTACATAGAATGTTTGATCTTCTTATTTTTCAGCTGTATGATTGCCACAAACTTTCCTATCACACAGGCTTTATGGCCCGTAAATCCCGTTAACTCTATGTTTGTTAATTCTGCGGGAGTTTCTCCTTTTAAGCATTTCTTTCTGATAAGTGACAATGAAGCTCCCGTGTCATATAACAGTTCTCCTGTTCCACGCTTTGTCTCTTTAACTGGCATTTTTACAATGTCCAGACTTGCTTGCGTGGTGTTTATTTCTGCAATTTGAAGCTCTGCTATAGCCTTTTTCTTCTTGTTGTTTCTATCCTCATTTTCAGATGAGTCGCTGTTGTCACTTTGATTTTGCTTTTTACCTGTCTTCTTATGCGATGCATCCTTCATTTTCTTTCCTAGATACTTCTTCTTATCATTCAGGGCCCAGCAACTTTCCTTGAAATGTCTTGTTTTCTTGCAATAATTGCAATATTTTTCAACGGCATTTACTCTGCCGCCTGCCTTTGGCAATGACGTTTTTCTGACTCGGCAATCTCGACCGAAATGTCCATGCTTTCCGCATTTAAAACATGTGTCTTTATTATACTTTTCTTTACTTTGCGGATTCTGACTTTTTACTTGATCGCTGCGAGGTGCTGTCACTTTTTCTTTCGAGCTGGCCGCATTTATNGCCTCCTGTAGAGTTCCATAATTTTGTGAGCGAATTATTACTCTAATCTAGCTCTTTAATCCTATCTGGAATTGCTGTAATGCCTGCTCTTTGATTGTGCTCATAATGATACGTTTTTCCTCAACGGTGTGTCCCCTACCTTCCACCATGGCCTTATACAGCTCCATGGCGATCTGATTAACACGTTGGCCGTATGCTTGCGCATTTTCGCCACTCTTTTGTCTTAAAGTATTGAAATCTATTTGTCATTAAGTAACACTTTTCTTCGAAACGTAAGTGTTTTCAACTTTATATTTTAATTGTCGGAAGTTGCAGATATTCTTTGTCTCGAAATCTAATAAAACCTGACCTTGCATCTTTGTACATAACACTGCTTGTAACAAAGCAGGTTCATCCAGCGGGCTAATAACTCCCGCTGCATACTCACACGCGTTCAGAAACTCGCGTATCTGTTCGGCTGATTTTCCGTCAAACGCTGGTATTAACTTCACTGCGTCTTTCAATTGTAGCTGACTCCTGTTTACTACTATGGTTTCGGATGTCATCATCCATCCGTCGGTACGTGATATCGAGTTGCTCGCTCGGACGTACATGTGTGTTTTTTGGTGTGGGTGGAGCACCTGTTTCACGCATTCTTTCTTTGCGTAACTCCCCCACTTGCCTAACGCGTCTACACGTGCTTCCATTGTCCCAAATGTCCGCAAGACCTGTCGTAAGACTTTTTTGGTGGCGTCATGACTCGGCCTACCTGATCCTGGGCCCCCCGCGGCCCCTGCATCACGAATGTTAGGCGAGCTCCGGCTAGCTCGTGTTGCATTTGCGTTAACTCTCTGTCTACCGCGTCCTGAGCTCGCCTAACATTTTCTATGTTTAGAGCCCGTTCTGCGTTATCTAAATTTGACGCAAGGTTATTTCCGCCCGCCTGAAACATTTCGCTTTGATACGAAATCAAAGAAGAAGGTTCGTTGATACCGTCTTCCCCTTCTTCCCGTCTTAACAGATTTCCAGTTATACTTTGGTCTATTTCTACTTCAAACTCTCTTTCCGTTACTACGTTTGGATGTAACACTGAATCGCCTCTCTATCACCTTCAAATCTCATTCGGCGCCGATACGTGTGCGCCTCTAATTTCGCCGGAGCAGTTCGCGGTCCCGGCGTTGGTACCAAACTCTTAATCGTTCGGTATACACGAGCGGAGTTCCAATCGCGCTTTTCCGGGCAACCTATCTGTCAGTTTTCTGACATTTACAAAACGTTATTACAGAATTTTTTACTTACGCTAGCGCTTTCATTTCCTCGCCTGCTGAGTGTTGGTTTTCGTTACGCAGCTACCTATGTAGGTCGATAGCCTCTATGTCGCCGCCGCTGCTGCTGACGCTGCTACCGCCGCTGTACGCTGCCGCTGTATGCTGCCGCTGTGCGCTACCGCTGTATGCTGTCGCTTTGGTTGCCGCTTTGGTTGTCGCTTTGGTTGTCGCTCACCTTGCCGAATTTTCTTTTCTCCGGCCGATCCTTTTGTGCATCCGTAATGTTTCTTCTATTAACGTTTCCTCGGAGTGCTTGCGGTGGGCTTTACTTCCTTTTCTTGCCTTTTCCTTGTCCGCTGCTTCTACTCCGTGTAACACTGCTCACTTTACTACTGCGGTAGGTCAGTTTCGTGCGTAACCCGAGATCGTGAGCATTGATTTGCGTTGAGCAGTGATTCTTTATTCACTTTTTGCACCACTTGCCAGTATTACTAATTCTGTTATTTTTCTGTTTCAGGTGCTGAGAAACCGTTTTGCTTATCCGGAATTGTACCGATATTATTTTTACTAATATTGTTTTTTTTGTTTTATTCTTCTTAGAATATATCTCCTTTTGCACAAGTTTCTTGTTTTTCTCACCCGAATCCTTAATGTTTTTTTTATCTCCTTCACAATCTAACCGGAATTTTTCTTTGATAAAATCCCGTCTCGGTAGTTGGTTTACAATCCCACCACTGCCACCAAAATTTGTTGAGATCCAAGGAGTCAAAGAACTTGGTGGTGAAAAAAATTTTTTTATAAAATCTGGCGTAGTTTATTACTTACAAGTTTACAATTAACGCACGCTAGCTCTGACACTTAGCTGTTGCTTTACTGCGGTAAACTCTCCGGATGGACTCGAAGCCACACAGTATTGTCAACAGCTATTCACAATCTGTCTGCTATTGCTCGCGATCGATTTTTTAAAAGGGATCGATCGCGACCATTCAGCAATTTAGCGACCCAAACGCTACTGCTTGTAGGCCGCTGACATAGCGTGCTTTGTCTGTATCCTACTTAATACTACGCTTAACAAGCAAATTTTATTTACAATGAAATGCTGCTTGTTACCTTTTTAAACAAATTCTGGTCGGTTGAGCAATGGCCTGTACTTTCCGTAATTGCTCAATAGCCCGTACAAAATTATTCTAGATTTCACAACAACGATTTGTATGTCGATACTAAATACTTATATATATCTATCAGTACTACGTAGAAATGTGTGATGTTTTATTGTTACATTTAGTTTTCCCAAAATGATTAATATTTAGCAAACTTATAAGATGATAATAACATTAATCGTTTCTACGTTGTCTTCGTAAAAACTCAGTTTACTTTTTATACCGGAATGATTTATATAAATAAAAAGCCACTGTCATTACAATTATATAACTAAAATTTGTTATAATACGCAGTGTTTTAAGATAACATAACAAATTGTAATTCTGATATTTGATACTTTTGTGTTGTATTAACAGTCAAAACTGTTTTGCAGGTTTGAACCGCGTTAATGTCATTATTATATGTATTAACACGGTTCAAACCAGGAAAACATCTCTGAATGTGAATAACGAATTATATATTGGTGTACAAAATAGAAATGTTTACAAATATTTTAGTACTACTAAAAAAGTCACTTTACATTCTTTGAATTTTTTAAAATAATTAACAATGATACGTGTATATATATATATTTATTTATTTATTTGGTTACTTATTAAGATTGATATTATATATTTTATATATATATTTATTTATTTGTCTATTAAGATGTATTTTTATATTTTATAGTTATATATATTTTATTTATTTGTTTATTTAGATTTATTTTTATATATATATATATATATTTTTTTATAGATGCATTGTAATTTCTTTAATATTTTTGTTTCAATTGTCGTCAATTGTAACGCGTATACAGTGACTTTAAAATAATTATAACACTCTCTGTGTATTGCGTGTCTTTTTTTATGTTTTATTCTTTTCTTATCCCAGATAGCATAGACCTGCAAAGTACGTCTTAAAGACATCCGGAAGATGTGCTACTTTTAAGGACGCACTTCGAATGTTTTTAAGATGTCACTTGAAAGTTTGTGCTGTCCGAAATTTTTTTCTATTTTTTTATCTATTCTATTTATTTTGTCTATCTATTTCTCCTTCTTTTCTATCTTCTTATTCCAACTATCTTTTCTACTTCTAATCTTTCTATCTAAGCTTTTATCTGTTTTGTTCTATCTATATTCGTTTTAGAAATACACAACATTGGTTTTGTAAATAGTGTATTAATTTTTATATATTTGTATTTATATTTATATTTTTATTGAAACATTTTTTTATACTATAACATGTAGAATTATTTTAATTATTGTAATTATTATTTTTTTGTTATGCTAAAAAACGTATATATAAACATTTATTACAATATTGAACAAAACAAATGTTTTACATTTTTGACGGAAGAGACCACCACCTTTTCGCGGATTCCGTTGAGCAACAATATGTACGTGGTTTATTTGTAAAACTTAAATACACTAAACTTCTTATTGCAAGAATACTCTTTTCCTTTAATTTTATTATATGTACATTAATAATAACACGAAGAAGATTCTTCGGGCTTAGGAGTCTTTAAACTAATGAATGAAATAAATTCGGTTGTAAGAGCCGTTTGCAAGATGTTGTGCAGATAATGTGCTTATATATATATATATGTACACATATATACTTCAAAATAATTTTTTTCCTCCATATAGGATGTTGAATTTGCATCACATATATCAAGAGGCACAATAGTGTCTTGCGCCAAGTTCACGCGCAACAAAGTGGCGATCGAACTGCGCGAGCACACCGTGCCTCTTATACGCGAGTTTCATGCATTTTAGTAGTGGGGAGATTTTCTGAGGACAAAATTTAGTAACGACTGAACCGATTTATTTCGTTTTGGTCTTAATCGATTCAGAAAAGAAAATGTTAAAAAACAGTATTCTTACGTTTTTTTGGTCTGTGGCTTCTGAACGGAGATAATAAAAGAAAACAAAAATGTGTGTGAAATTTTACGTTTTTCAGAAACGTCATGTTCTCTTCGTCGTCGTATCAAANAGTGTGCATGTTCGTATGCCTGCCACAAGATGGCATACATATACGATCGCGTTAAAAGAAGAAAAAGGTAGAAAGACAGAAAGTGTGAGTTAGAGAGAGAAAGATAATAATGTTTTGCGTCAAGTGGCACGTTCCGTGTCATGCATATGCGCTCATGATATATTATTAATTATTATAATATACGTTATATGTACTATATGCATGAAACGGAACGCATCAAGTTCACGCGCAACGATCGGTCGAAAAGTGTCAGGTCATCAAGAAGTGATGATGATCATCAGGAGTGTGATGTTGATGACAAAAGATCCAGCTACTAAAGCAAGATCAACAAGCAGAAGATATTGTAAGTACCTGATAAAGATAATTTTTTAACATAACACATTCTAACCTCTCTTCTTGTTTGTGTACGGCAAGTGTGGAACTTTATTATTTTTATTTTTAAAATCTTTAGTTTTGTGTGTACTTTATAATTAAGATACATATACATGATACAATAAAAATGTATGGATATATGCTTTTTAATTTTTTAGATAATACTATTGTTACGTCCTAGGGACTCCACGGGCCCCTTTTTCTTGCAACGTGACGCGCCGACATACAGGGTGAGTCATCTGAATCTATCACCTCCAATAACTCGTTTGTGTGGCCAGGAAGCAAAAAAAGTTTTATATAAAAGTTGTAGGGTTTCGAGGGGGAACCAAAATGGCGTACCTTTCAACTTTTGATTTTGACCAAAAGTAGGTTACTTCAACCGGAAGTGGTTTTTTTAAAATGGAAACCCCCTTTTTGACACCGAAAAATGAAAAAGCGAAAAATTTTACGTTCAGATATAACCTTGGCTGTTTCAAAATTTTTAAGATGGCAAACGAAGATGGCGGACAACAATTTTAGTCAACCGATTTGCACCAAATTAAGTTTACGAAGGTTTTTGGGGTTGTTGATCACGAATCTGAAGTCAGATTTGCAAAATTCAAAATAGCGGATCTAAGATGGCGGACCAAGATGGCGGACAAAATTTTTAGCCAAAATTAATAGAAATTACTACTCTTAGCACTACCCAGGAACAACGGCGTGGACGTGGTAGTTTTTTGTTCCCTTTGGGGTGCTTTATTTACGTGAGTCCCCTT
>NW_018023144.1:16358-19678 GCF_002006095.1 Pseudomyrmex gracilis | reverse complement strand
ATTATTATAATCATGTTTATAATAGATTTAACTTATAATATCCGTGGACTGCTTGAAAAAAAAGTATATACCTGCAATAGCTATAAGCCTTCGGTGAGTAATAATGCAGAGTCACTGCNAACTTCTTAATTTCGTCGCTGTATCGGCAACCTTTCCGACTTCGTTTTGTATTTTTCCATTCGTTCTGGAACAGTTCGCCAATGCTTCCACCAAAAGTGTTATTGATAATCTTGCTTGGATCACTTTCAATTAGATTCTTCTCTCTGTTAATTTATATATACATATATACAACTGCTACGTTGGCAATTTATTCTATTCTGACAATGATTTTGACAATTTATATAAGTATATTTATACTTCTTTTTTCGTTCACCAATATTTTCTTTACTATGTTCTACACAACTGTATACCCTAGTGACAAGATATTACAGTCGATTTTATATATCCACTCAGAACAGAAACTTTATTAGACATCTATTCGATATTGTATGGAGCTATTGACGTCTAATAGACGTTTAATAAAAATTTTATTCTGTGTGGGCATATATTGTGTAAAACATAGTATTCATATTTTGTACCGTAATGTTTTCAGTAGACTTTCTAATNAACGGATCTTTTTGTCTTTTCGTGATACTTTCTGCAACAATGTCTTAATTGTTCTCTGCATTCGTTGTTTTCTTGGAGACATTTTCTGCTTCTTGATATAAACTATTGAGTGATCCATTATATTCCGTTTTTTTGTAATTGTACTTGTGTCATGAAGTGCGTTAGTGTTACTTGCTGTTGAACTCTCGTGCAATATGATTGAGGATATATCTCTGTACATGTAGTTGAACTCGTAGAATCGGTATGGGGTGATAATCTAAATTCATCAACATTTGGCTTCAATATACTCCTCCATGCTTTTATAGACGATGAATTTGTTTCACTTTTGTTACATTTGGTTGCAGTTGAATTTGATGTACATTCAACAATTGCTGAAGTGGGTGCTGGAGCAGGGATCTTTGAAAATATAGATGGTACGGCAAAATTTTTCAAGCGTACACTGCTTGTCTCCGGTCTATCCATATAATCCTNAGNTTTAAAATGCGCACTGCAAACACGATGAGTCTTGGTTGGTTGAAAATCTTTCCTTCCAATTGCGTCGATCCACATTTTTAATGTTTCTGGTTGACTCAAAGGAAATCTAAACCATGTAATGTTTTTTAGAAACAATGTTAAAATGTTATGAAACTCTTATTGAAGAAGTACTTTCTGTGCTCACAAAAATCGCTTGGATGGTTGACGGGCACGTTTAAAAAACTACATAAAAAAAAAAATTAAAACTCGCATATTTTGGACAAACATACATTCGACTTACCTGAATAAATGAAAACCATTTAGATTGGTATTTTTACAACTTGAAATACAGCAATTGTTNGGCATATTATAACGACTGCTTTAAATGCAAGNCAGTGACGAGACCACAGGACGAGACACAAATCAACCGGCTCAAGCACAGATGTGGCTTAAGTAACACACATTAATTAACCTAACTTACGCGTCGGCGCTATTTTCTTGGTAGGAAAATGGCTGAAACCGGAAATCGCGCGGGACACAGCTACTCGGCCGAAGTCAGCGATCTAGGTGTAGTATAGACATCTGTGTTTAGAATGGATATATTAAAATTAAATATCTATTAATTATACTATTAATATAATTAAATAGTATAATTAAATATACATACTATTACTATTTTTAACTTGGACGATTGTATTGCCATGGCACCGCTCCCTCATTATTAAAATAATGGCACAATTTGTCACAAATGATTGCTCATTTTCGAGCAAACATTTTAGAGCCACAGTTTGTTATATCTTTGAACGCGCAGTCATTTTCCATGATGTATCGCCAAGACCCTGCTATAAAGCCACTTGGATTTTGTGGATCATCAGAATCGATCATATTAAGAGGTACATATTCGTCTGCATCAATATCATTTTTTGAAAGCCAATTATGTAAACACACGGTTGCTTCGACCATTTTTATAGCACTTTTAGGACTGGCAATAATTAGTTTTCTATATATTCGCCACTGACTAGCAAGTATACCGAAAGTGTTTTCGATTAATCGTCTTGCCCGACTTAGACGATAATTAAACACATCTTGTTCTGGTATTAGTTCTCTATCTTTATATGGACGAAGCAAATATGGCTTCAAAGGAAAGGCCCCATCTCCCACAAGACAAAATGGTAAAACAGGACTACCTGAAATAGCAGCTAGCTGCGGAACATTCATAAAACTGTGTCAAAAGATTTTCCTATGGCACTGTCACTAAAAGTACCACCATCACTGCGTCGTCCGTAGGCTCCAATGTCTACAAAACGGATAATATAATTTGCATCGCAGATAGCCATTAAGACTATACTGTGGGAATGCTTGTAATTAAAATATGTTGATTCGGCGTTATTGGGACACTAAAACAGAACATTTCAAACTTTTATTTCAAAATTTATTTATTTTGTAAAGAGATAAATAGAGAGCATTATATATATTTTGGGATAGAATGATGCTTTGAAACTTTGATCGCACGCAATGTACATACTTGGATGACAACATGCTTGCCATCAATAGCTCCAATGCAGTGTGGGAAATCCCATTTCTCAAACCCTTTGGCTATATCTACCCAGTCCTTTTCTTCAAGTCGACCAGGTAGAACTGAAGGACATAAAATGTTCCAAATTACTGCACATGTTTCATGAATAATATTACTAACCGTTGTTACATCCACAAGGTACTGATACGACATCGACGTCATACAATCGCCAGATGCCAAATATCTACAATATTTCAAAAATCAAATACAAAATACTAATTTATGTGATGATATAATGTATAAGAGCCCTATTAAAATAGCTTCTCCCATGTAATTTTTTCACATTTATTTTTTAATACAAACTATTATGTTAATACATAAATAAATATAAACATACATAAATATACAGAAACAAATTCAAACAAATCAATGTCAGTGCCAAACGTTCGGGTGGGGAAATGGATTCCCGAACAACATCTTGCTTCTGCAGGTTTGATCTAATAGAATATATTTAAGGCCGATACGAGCCATTCGCAGAATGTTTGTGCGGAAACTAAGCGTGTACATATATATATATATACATGTAACAAATTCTACTTGTAAATTTTTACAAGTATTTTTTTGAATTGAAATCTCAATTCTTAAAATCATACGGGATGCTGGATTTGCATCTCACATATGAAAAACCCCGGATACCCCCCTAACTAATTTTAAAATATTGCGAAAAAAACTCCTCGGCCAGGAG
>NW_018023144.1:12241-16283 GCF_002006095.1 Pseudomyrmex gracilis | reverse complement strand
CGAACCTGGAATCTCCGGCTTTCCGTGCCATTGCCTTCCCTGTTAGGCCACCGAGGTACTTGGAGTTAGTCTCTACTAACTCTCTACTATACTTGTAAAAATTTACAAGTAGAATTCGTTACATGTATATATATATATATGTACACGCTTAGTTTCCGCACAAACATCCTGCGAATGGCTCGTATCGGCCTTAAATATATCCTGTTAACAATTTCACGAGCGTTTAGTCTTTGATCTAATAGTTTCTAATAATTTCTCCAACTGAGTTGCATTCATTCTAAAGCAATTATGAAAACAAAGATCTTCCAATTTTAGTTTTGGGAGTGATGCAAAGTAAAAACTGTTTTCTTTGCGATTCTCAAAAATGGGTGCTACCCAACAAGTTTTCTTAGTATATTTTCGTTTTTTATGTCTCACATGATGTATCACAGCAGCTATTGCGGCTTTGTCGTCTTCTAATTTCTTGTTCTATCATCACTGCAACTGTATGTTTAAACTGCTCCACGTAATGCTGGTTCATCTAGTCTGCACTTTTTATTTTTTAGCAGACACGTTTTCACAATTAATTGTAAAGATGTATCAAGAGATACTGGAAGAGCCAGGAAATTGACAATCCGATCTAAGGGATTTTCGAACGTGTAACACTTATTGCTTTCTGTAAAAATATTCACAAAATATTCACCATTATAAATTCATGTCGATTATATTTCCAAAAAAATAAAAAGATAAAGAAATTGTACAAACCTAAGCTAACCTCTAGAAAACTTACACAGAAATAGGAACTTAGTCAATGCAAAAGCGTTTGAACACTGTTCTTTGTTTTCGGCGGAGTGGGGGAATTTCGCCAGCAAAACTTCGCTCCATGTAAAGGTAAGAGGGCTTTAGCGAACAGCGTTTAAACACTGCTTCAGTTTCAGCGGAATGGGGGAACTTCGCCAGCGAAGATTCGCTGCATGAAATTGCACCTTTAGATGTAAACCTCTTGGATGGAGAATGAAGAATCGGTCAGTGGCAATAAATGAATTATAATCAGTTTGCACGCGGGGCAAACTGATATTGTGCCATGACGAATAAACGGATCTGATTTCTAAATTCGCAGTGATAAGAGTATTCACACGATAGCCGAGGCGGGTAACTCGGGCGGATGGAAACCGAAGATCTTCTTATCTCTAAAAAGGAAGTTGAAATCAAAACCAGATTAGCGGTCAGTAATGCGAATTTAAACACGACAGCGCAATATCGATAGCGAGCTTCAAACAAAAGATAGTTAGGCCGATTTGGCCGACGCCGGTGATTGGCGCACTCGCTTATGCGGATCTGCGAATCAAGTTCCGAATTTTAATCTAAGTAACAAGAAGGGATTCAAGATCCAAATTTGATTGGTAAAACTCAAGTGTCTAGGGGTCGAAAAACCGAGTATATAAGCTGGAACTCAGAGCAAAAGACAGCTTTTCATTCTCTTTTCATCCGGTTCAACAGTCCGTTGTCTAGCACGTTGCAATTTCTTTAGCAGTGCATTAGTTAGTGCAACAGTTGTGTCAGCGTCAAGGGGGAACCGAGTCAGGAGCTGAGTCAGCTTACCTACTCCACAATCTTGTCAAGGTGGAAAGTTGATTGTTCGCCAAGAAATACCAGCAAGTAGTAAGTCAAAACTAGTCATATTAGTATAGTAAGATAACCGGCAGTTCCATTCTCCACTTTAAACCTTAATTTTTTTGAGACGACTATCATCCGGGACATTTGATTGCGTTAAGTTGGCATTTCTCACTTTTCATTCCTGTCAGATTAGCACCTCACGACCTTGTGTGTTGTTCCGGACCGCTGCTGACTTTCCATTTCTATCAGACTAGCAGCTCACGACCTTGTGTGTCGCTCCGGGCCGCTGCTGACTTTACATTTCTCTCGGACTAGCAGCTCATGACTTTGCGTGTCGTTCCGGGCCGCTGCCGATGTTCTCTTCAAGTTGTCCTCTGTAGTGCTAAACAACGTAGCCTAAACCGCGTTCCGGAAGTTAGTCGTAAAATTATTCGATATTAGTTAGTAAAATTTAAATTACTCTTTTAAGTGGAATCCCGGAGGTATCTGAAATTCCGAAACACAATTAAAACAAGGCGCAACCGCCGCAATCGGGCACTTCAGCGCAGAAACGCTGCCAGCCATAACAGTCAACAGATTAACGAACCAAATCATAAACCGCAGACGTCAACCGATAGCGATTGTCAAAATTTATACCAGACAAATAGCAATTGTTAAAATTTACAGCAGACACATTCCATTCCACACCCAACTCAGTCGCCTCCCCCTTCTTCTCCGCCTTCTTCACCTTCTCCGTCTCCTCTGTCGTGTCTCTGTGAGTATTACTTCAGACGTGTTTTTGTGAGCTCTGTCTTTTAAGTGCTTTTTCTGCCGCTTTCTGGCCTTCGGGCCCTTTATTTTTTGCAGAAGGATTTGGCTAGCTTTTTTTTGCCTATTTTCATCAATCTTCCTTCTTTGCTGGACCATTGGAGTGAATTTTTGCGGGAGTTTTCCGACTGGTATCTGCGTGGATCTTCCGAGAAAGCGTTGACGGTTACCTGTCAAAATCAGCAGGTGCGCCTGCGCTCCTTGGAGTGGGGAGCCTCGTCGCGAATCTGAGAATTAAGGCTGTTTTCCAAGATGTCTGTGAGACATTCCCCCCCGCCTTATGCCGGCCTCAATGACAGCTCCAGCGCGGCGGGAGGTATGCGGCGGCAGCATTCATCTTCGTCTCTCCAATCTGCAGTGGGTCCGTGCGGTCTTCTTCTGGTATTGATATGAATGTGTTGAGAGTGCATGCGATGCGGCGTTCAATTAGTGAACATGCTAATGCGGTCTCAAGGTTGCTCTTGACCAGTAAAGATTCATCTGATAGAAGATTTCAGATCGAATCCGCCTTTAGGTCCTGCAAGGAAGCATTTTTTGAGCTGTCTACGCTATATCTCTACTTGCTTGATGAGAGAAAGAATGACTCCTTATCGCCTGAATCGGTCAAAAACATTATAACACAGGCGCTATCGCAATTTAATGTGGAATCGTCGCGTGAAAACCATGATATAAGTTCTGGTACTCCTCGCTCTTACGCTTCAGTTACCAGAGCATCAGTTTCGGCAATAAAGATAGCACGCGGTCCTGCTATCCCGGTCAAAAAATCAACTAATATTTTAGTTATGCCTAAAAAAGATACTCAGGAAAAATTTGCCTCATCTAAGGAAACCAAGGAGACTTTTAAAAAATTATAAAGCCTGTGGATTTTAATTTAAAAATTAATCGAATTGTATATGTCAACTCGGAACAAGGGAGTACGTATTGAGGCTTTTTCAGGTGACATTGATAAAATGAAAAACTCTAAGGAATTGGACAAGGCTGGTTTAGAGATCAAGCAGTTCACAAAGCTCAGACCTAGATTGATCNTACATGATGTTCCTGTCGACATGTCCAAAGAAGATCTGAAGACTGAGCTGATTGCTCTAAATCTGGACAGGACGATCGATACCGATGTGGATGTTGTTTACATTTTCCCACCGAAAAGAAATAGATCATACGTCAGCTGTATTATTGAGGTGTCCCCGGCCATACGCGCGAAATTATTGACAGGCTCACATGTCTACATCAATTATTCTGCATGTCGATTGGAAGACTATGTTTGTGTCTTGCAGTGCTACAAGTGTTTGGCTTTTGGTCATATCTCGAAGAACTGCTCTGCGGCTTCCCTCTGTGGACACTGCGCTGAAGCGCATGAGATGAAAGACTGCCCTAAAAAAGATAGCACTGCACTATGTGGTAATTGCAAGAGATGGATGAACGAAGAACAGCCTCACTCGGCGTTAGATGGCAAAACATGCCCGATCCTAAGAAAGCGTTTGGAAGAAAAGATCAAAAATATCAATTATGGCTAATACTTCAACTACTCTGGATTGCTTACGAGTCTGTCACGTGAACTGCCAATCTTTACTGGCACATATTGATGAGTTCAGGGATTTCTTTGTCAAGTCACAGTACCATATAATTTGCCTATCAGAAACCT
>NW_018023144.1:0-8186 GCF_002006095.1 Pseudomyrmex gracilis | reverse complement strand
TCTACTTGCTTGATGAGAGAAAGAATGACTCCTTATCGCCTGAATCGGTCAAAAACATTATAACACAGGCGCTATCGCAATTTAATGTGGAATCGTCGCGTGAAAACCATGATACAGGTTCTGGTACTCCTCGCTCTTACGCTTCAGTTACCAGGGCATCAGTTTCGGCAATAAAGATAGCACGCGGTCCCGCTATACCGGTCAAAAAATCAACTAATATTTTAGTTATGCCTAAAAAAGATACTCAGGAAAAATTTGCCTCATCTAAGGAAACCAAGGAGACTTTTAAAAAAATTATAAAGCCTGTAGATTTTAATTTAAAAGTNAATCGAATTATGTCAACTCGGAACAAGGGAGTACGGATTGAGGCGTTTTCAGGTGACATTGATAAAATTAAAAACTCTAAGGAATTGGATAAGGCCGGTTTAGAGATCAAGCAGTTCACAAAGCTAAGACCTAGATTGATCTTACATGATGTTCCTGTCGACATGTCCAGGGAAGATCTGAAGACTGAGCTGATTGCTCTTAATCTGGACAGGACGATCGATACTGATGTGGATGTTATTTACATTTTCCCACCGAAAAGAAATAGAGCATACGTCAGCTGTATTATTGAGGTGTCCCCGGCCATACGCGCGAAATTATTGACAGGCTCACATGTCTACATTAATTATTCTGCATGTCGATTAGAAGACTATGTTCGTGTCTTGCAGTGCTACAAGTGTTTGGCTTTTGGTCATATNTCGAAGAACTGCTCTGCGGCTTCCCTCTGTGGACANTGCGCTGAAGCGCATGAGATGAAAGACTGCCCTAAAAAAGATAGCACTGCACTATGTGGTAATTGCAAGAGATGGATGAACGAAGAACAGCCTCACTCGGCGTTAGATGGCAAAACATGCTCGATCCTAAGAAAGCGTTTGGAAGAAAAGATCAAAAATATCAATTATGGCTAATACTTCAACTACTCTGGATTGCTTACGAGTCTGTCACGTGAACTGCCAATCTTTACTGGCACATATTGATGAGTTCAGGGATTTCTTTGTCAAGTCACAGTACCATATAATCTGCCTATCAGAAACCTGGCTCAAACCTGCGATCACAGACCAGATGGTCTCTCTATCAGGTTATCAGTTACACAGATGCGACCGCATTGGCAAGGGCGGTGGGGGAGTTGCCTTCTTTGCTGTTAACTCGTTAAACGTGAAGATACTTGCTTCCTCCGATGGTTTGTATTGCAGAAAACCAGAGTTTTTGTTTGCGGAAATTTCGGCTGTTCAAGAGAAACTTTTACTTGCTGTTGCATACAGGCCTCCTCATTGTGGTCATCTACAAGACTTCTTTAATATGTATTGTAATCTCTCTGCATTGTACAGGCACTCCATTATCTTTGGTGACTTTAATGCTAATTTAATAACCAAAAATTTTGATTCCGAACAAATAATTAATTTCATCAACTCTTCTGCTCTTTACTTAGTGCCTTACGCACCTACTCACCATACATCTTCTTCTGCAACTTTTCTCGATTTGTGTATTGTGGACGACAGTGAGAGGATTGTTACTTTCAATCAACAAGATGTATGTTTTCTATCTTCTCATGATTTGATTGAAATAACATATAATATTCTTGTTAGTAGACGTGATGTTAGAACGATCACTGTCAGAGACTATAGTTGCTTCAACTGGAACCACTTCCTTTCCGAGCTTTCTGACTGTGACTGGAATATTTTCGCTGATTTGGAAGAGATTGATGATAAAATTGCCTGGTTCTATGGCAACCTTTTAAACTGCTACAATAAACATGCGCCACTTAAGACAATCCACCCGAAGCATTTGCCTGCTCCTTGGATCACGCCTGAAATCAGGACCTGTATGCAGGAGAGAAATAAACAACGTAGAAGATGGCGCAGGAATAAAACCGAAGCTAGTTACAGTCTCTATAAGAGACTAAGGAACCAGACCCAGGCTATGGTGCGCGAGGCCAAGCAGAATTACTATCTGTCAATTTTCTCGAACAAGAAGGATCCTGCAACTATCTGGAGTAATCTACGCCAGTTGGGACTTGTGAAGTCGAAAAGATCTGACAGGAGTCTGCTCTTTTCTACAGAAGAGCTTAATTCCTTCTTTCTAGTTGATTCGAATAGTTCTGATTTAAACGGGATTTACCTTGGTGATGAATCATATGAGGACGAAAAATTTTATTGGAGAAATATTGACAATAATGATGTTCGTCAAGCCATTCGTGGTATTAAATCAAATGCTACGGGCATAGATGGTCTTTCTCTTGACATGGTCGTTCGCGCTTTGCCTTGTATTACACCTCAAATTGTACATTTATTTAATCATTGCCTACTCCACGGTGTTTTTCCATCGCTCTAGAGATCGGCTATAGTGTGCCCGATCCCTAAGATTAAGTGTCCCTCTGAACTCAAGCATTACAGGCCGATATCTATATTGTGTGTACTTTCTAAGGTCCTTGAGAGTCTTGTAGCTAGGCAGATTACAGAATATGTCGAGACTAATAATCTTCTTGATCCCTTCCAGAACGCTTATAGGAAGAATTACTCAACTCAGACTGCCCTTATCAGAGTAATTGATGATATGAGGTATGCTGCTGATCAGAGAGAAATAACTATAACTGTATTTTTTGACTTTTCAAGGGCCTTTGACTGTGTTAACCATCAGATTCTAGTCAACAAACTTAAAAATCTTAATTTTTCTTGTTCTGCTCTTAAATGGCTATGCTCCTACCTCTTTGGTAGAACACAGGTGGTGAGAGATCCTACAGGAGGTGATTATTCAAAGGATCTGCCTGTTTGGTGTGGTGTTCCTCAGGGTTCTGTTCTTGGTCCCTTACTGTACACATTATATGTTTCTGATTTTGGTAAGAATCTACAATTTTGCAAATATAATTACTACGCGGATGATTTGCTTATTTACATTCATACTAAACCAACTCTCTTTCATGAAGCTATTACCAAAGTCAACCTAGATATTTGTAATGTAATTGAGTGGGCAACTAGTAATAAACTTGCTTTAAATGCAAGTAAAACTTCGGCTATGATTTCTGGCACTAGAAGGTACATTAGCAACTTTGTTCATGATGGCTTGCCTCGGGTCGTTGTTGATGGGGTGGAGATTCCTTATAGAGATTCTGTTGTTTATCTAGGTGTCACTATTACTAGTACACTTTCGTGGGAACATCATGTCATTCGAACAGTGTCGCGGGTAAACTCTTCCCTACATCAACTCAAGACATTTAAGCGCTTGCTATCGACGGAGCTACGAACCAAGCTCGTATCCTCTTTGCTCATTCCTCATTTTGATTATTGTTGCACTTTGCTTACAGATATCACAGGTGAATGTAACCTTCGCTTGCAGCGCTCTTTGAATACGTGCATAAGGTTCATTTTCGATGTGAAATGGTTTGAACACGTATCATCTTATTACGAGAATTTGCAATGGCTAAAGATCGCATCTAGAAGATCATTCTTTCTCGGATGCCTTGTGTATAAATTATTGGAAACCCGTCGTCCGCGGGTATTGTATGACTCTTTCGTTTTTCGGCGGAACGATTTATCCCATAATACTAGAGCAGACAGAGAGGCACTCGTTCTTCCTCTGTCTCGAACAGAATTTTTCAGGCGATCGTTTAGATGTGTCTCGGTGGATATTTGGAACTCGATTTCTGCCGAAATGCGAAATGAGTCCTTCGATATCTTTCGAATAAGGTGGTACAATTATCTGCTTACTAATCAATCTTGATTTTACCTGATGGTTTTGTTAGTTTAAATATTTTTCTTATGTGTTGTTTCTGCGTTCTTATATATTTTATTGTTACATATATTTTATTGTTATTATTTTTCTTTTATTTATATTTTGTATATATTTTGTATTTATATTTTATTTTATTTAGAATTAATATTTTTGTATTTAGATTTTTCTTTTCTCTATTTATGTTATTTTCTTTAATTTTAATTATTTTTATCTAATACTCATTTATATTGCTTTTGTACTTATATTGAATATTATCTGCGTTTATTATTGCTTATGTATTGATAGCGCTTGAGGGGAATTTGTCCCAGAGCGCTTTACAAATAAAGCGTCAATCAATCAATCAATCAATCTCCTCTTTTAGAATCTCCGTCGTACTCTCCAGTAGCTCCTGGTGAGATTCCTGATTCCCCCTCTACCCTTCCTCGTCACCACTCTCCCTCTCCTCCTCCGGAATCACCCGAATCTGTCACTCTACCAGACGATGAAGACAACTTTTTACCTCAGCAATTGTCACACTTTATATTCCTTGCTAATTCCTCCCCTGTTGCTGATCCTCCACCTTCGAAGAATGAGTTAATTCTTGACCTTCGAAAGAAATTTCCTGACTCTCTTCAGGAATGCTATGCAGTTAGTACCCTCCCCCCTGATCACAATATCCTAGTTAAATTTCCTGGTTTTCCCGAAATCCGCGAAGTCCCTATAAGATATTTCTATCGGTTTTATCCCCGTCCCTCCGCCGTAATAAAAGAAATATTAGAAGTGACCTTGGACGACTGAGTCCGATAGACACATTCACACACAAACACACACTTAAGTGTACGCAGACACCCGACATCCGTAGAAACTACCGCATATCGACCATATGTAAACAGTGAGAAATAGAGACGTTGAATAAAAATGTTATTAAAAGTGGCATTTAAATAAAATCGGCTAAAATTAATTGACTCTTGGACCTCATATAACCGTTTGATTCTTGTCATCCTCCGATTTATCGCCAGGTTCCGTCCCGAGTAATTTAGATTCGCAATCTAAGACTTGAAAAGGAACCAACGAGCGAGAAGCCGTTGAACAAGCAATAGCGAGAAACACGTTGGGTTGTTTACGACACCGAAATCTCGCTCGACCCGCGCACGCTCATATCTCTTTGGATCACTGTGCCGAGAGTAGACACGCAAGTGTCAGTTACGTCACTTCTCAAGGGCCCGACCGTTACCGTAGGCCCAGGATGTAACAGTATCATAAATACTTTATATATATTATAAATATTATGTATATTCTAAATTTATGTATATTATAAATATTTAATATATTCTAAATAAAGAAATATTTTTAAAATGGTTTTATTGATATTTTAACTGAAAAATCCTAACCTTGTCACCGGTACCCTTAGGGACCCCAGACACAAGCCTACCGGACGACAACACCAACCCAAGAAGAAGATTTAGTGAGCCCCGGTTCGGTAACGAGTTTACCAAAGGAAACTTCGTCACCTAAACCGAGGTTGGCGGGGGTCATGTCACCGTCAGCCTTAGGGACGCGGGACAAAACAGCGGAGGAACCGAGTACGTGCGAAAAAGGAAGGAGCGCAGGTCAGTGTGACCAGATCTGGCCCGCTTTTTCGCGCATGCGCGATGCGGCGACGGTGGGAACAGGCGATACAGTGGTCTAGTTTCCAGCGAAGCATTAATTCACACCTAATGCGACGTAGAATCAAATTTAAGTCGATGGAAACCTGTAAAATTGCGCTGATTTCGCTTCCGCTTCGATCTATAAGTACTCTACTTCCAATGGAAACGGAACACTAAATTTAATTTGTACCGGAGTGAAACCGAATTGAGAGTTTCGGTGGAAACTAGACCAGTGACGTATCATAACAACAACATGCGACACGTTATGGGCGCCAAAGTTTTAGCGGGCAGCATTAATGCAGTGATGTAGTGTAATGAAAGCTCTGTTTGGATTGCAGTAAACAGGTAAGTTAATATTATTCGTGCAATAAAAGTGCAATATGAACATAAATAATAAAAAAGGAGCTATTAAAAAAACGGGAAAGATTTTTTTGTTCTGCATGGTTAAAGGAGGATATTTTTAAAGGGTGGTTGGCTCCCCATCCAGAAAAAAACAAAGTTTTTTGTATAATATGTAACAAGACCATCAGATGCTGCAAAACAACCTTAGTGCAACATTCACAGACGGTTTCACACATCGAAAAAGTCCATTGTCAAAATCAAAACCTCGAATCAAGTATATTAACATCCGTAGAAACTTGCCATAAAGATAAAGTTAAACGCGCAGAGATAAAATTATCAGCATTTTTTGCTAAGCATAATGTTGCTTTTAGAACAGTAAATCATTTAATTCCTTTATTAAAAGATGTTTGTATTGAGCCTAAAGTTATGCAACATCTCTCACTGGGTCGAACTAAGTGCATTGAAATCGTTAAAGAAGTCCTTGCCAAACGCGAAGTCGAAAAAATTGTTCAAATTTTGCAAAGTCGTAAATTTTCTATTTTGATTGACAAGAGTACAGATATTTCTGACACAAAACTTATGTGTCTACTTGTTCAACATTTATCGCCCTTAAATAAAAAAGTAAAAACGCAATTATTAAAATTATTGCCATTAGATGCCGCAGATTGTTCCGCGAGTAATGTGTTCAAAATTTTTAAAACGTTTTTAGAAAAAAAAGAAATTCCATTGAAAAATATTGTTGGTATGGCAAGCGACAATGCATCAGTAATGACAGGATGCAATAATTACTTTTTCTCGCGTTTAAAATCAGAAATACCTAACGTAGTTTTATTTAATTGCATATGTCATACATCCGCGATAATTGCTAGAAAAGCCTGTGAAAAATTGCCGCAAAATTGCGAAAATTTAATTAGAGGAGTTGCTACTTATGTTTCGGGCAGTGCTAAGAGATGCGCAATATTAAGCGAATTTCAAGATTTTTTTGATATTGAAAGAAATAAAATACTAAAATTATCTAACACGCGGTGGCTTATATTGCATAAATGTGTAACAAAACTTTTGCATAATTAGGATGCTTTAAGAAATTACTTTATGTTAGCTGTAGTTGAAAATAATTTACATTCGGCACAAATAATTTTAACTCAATTAAATGATGATTCCATTAAAGCCTATTTATTATTTCTAAACTATTCGTTACATTTTTTTAATCATTTCAATGCGTTGTTTCAGTCACATAAAATATTAATACATAAATTATTTATTAGCAGTCAGCAATTAATTAGTCAAATAGCTGGAAATTTTATAATCCCTGAGGCTTTAAATGACATTACAACTTTTAATGACGATGAACATAACATCCGACAATTGACTGACATATGTGTGGGACCGGAATGTGAAAGCTTGTTGGCATCACAATCTTTTGAATTCGCGCAAGAAAATAGATTAAATTGCTTAAATTTTTATAAAGTCGCGCTTAAAGAAATGTTAAAACGTTTGCCATATAAAGAAATCTTATTTGAAGAGTTAAGTTTTTTAGAAGCCATAGTTGCACTTTATAATAAAGGCAGATCAAATATTAAAGATTTATCAAATATTGCCACGCGTGTAGAAAATATTGATTTAACTAAATTAGCTTTCGAATGGAGAATTTTGCCCACAGTTTTTAGTAATTACGAAAAAATAAATTTAGCTTTAAGAGGAAATAAATAAGGCCGATACGAGCCATTCGCAGGATGTTTGTGCGGAAACTATGCGTGTACATATATATACAGGGTGAGTCATCTGAATCTATCACCTCCAATAACTCGTTTGTGTGGCCAGGAATCGAAAAAAGTTTCATATAAAAGTTGTAGGGTTTCGAGGGGGAACCAAAATGGCGTATCTTTCAACTTTTGATTTTGACCGAAAGTGGGTTACTTCAACCGGAAGTGGTTTTTTTAGAATGGAAACCCCCTTTTTTGACACCGGAAAATGAAAAAGCGTAAAATTTTACGTTCAGATATAACCTTGGCTGTTTTAAAATTTTCAAGATGGCGAACGAAGATGGCGGACAAAAATTTTAGTCAACCGATTTGCACCAAATTAAGTTTACGAAGGTTTTTGAGGTTACTGATCACGAATCTGAAGTCAGATTTGCAAACTTCAAAATGGCGGGTCCAAGACGGCGGACCAAGATGGCGGACGAAATTTTTAGCCGAAATTAAGAGGGTCCTGGAGTAAGACCCGAAGTCCGCACTGGGGTCTCTGCCCGGAAAGTGGCGCCCTCAGTGGTTAAGTTATTCCGTCCTTCTTTTAAAGTGAGACGGGCAATCGCGCTGTCTATCGCGTCACCGGTCTTTCGTTGCAAGGCTCGAGCCGGCCAGCACCGAAAACACTGAAGTGGTGGGGATACGCACACAAGCGAGAACCGCCGTCCGTGTGCGCTCGTGGAAAAGTGCAGAC
>NW_018023143.1:0-14785 GCF_002006095.1 Pseudomyrmex gracilis | reverse complement strand
GTAATAATCAGTCCAGTTATCTTCCCGACCGAAAATCCTCATTCTCCGCCCCGGTAAAGCCAGTACGGCTGACCATAAAGGGAGAACAAACGTTCGACAAGAGTAAACGGTTTTGTCGAACCGTGACCTTGAACACTCGGACGTAACAATGCTTGACCCTGACCAGCTTCTTTAACTGACAGTTTGTGCATCGTTGTATAAAAATTTGCACTTGGCTCTTCATGTTTTTCCAGTAATATCGCTGTCTCAGTCGGTTATAAGTTTTTGTAACGCCTTTATGGCCGCCAACAGCTGAAGCATGACATTCTTGGATTATTGCCTCTTTTTCGGCAATCGGAGGTGTCCTGATAACGCCTTTGCACACAATGATTTTGCAGGGGATGTCCTGAAACAGGCCGGTTAGCCTCTCTTGAATACGTGGCCATGAAACGCCGTCCAGTACGGGTGTGCGCGCTATGCTGATGGTAGATAAGTCCAGATCTCTTGCTACGTCTAGTAGTGATTCCAGAGCAGCATTTAATATATCATGATCCAGAACCGTGCTGCTTCGTTCTTTGACCGGTAAAGACACAAGCATCTTGGTACCCATGGTAGTTACCCGCGCTCGTGCCAAGGTTAAGTTGGCAAGTTCGGGAAACTTTCCCGCTTCTTGCAGCTGTCGAGAGCCGTCGTCACACAGTGTCCCTTGTCGAGTTATGAAGATACACAGATTATCCTTTCTCATAGCAAGATTGTCTCTGGTTGAGCTGGTCGTCCCTACTTTAAAGCTGCAAAAGCTCAAACGGATGTCAAACGCCCTGTTGTCCGACGACTTAGGCCGTCAATCATGCTTCTCGAAACCAAATTTCTCAAATTCCAGCGACGACTTAGGTCGCTGCGCCTCTCTGAATCCTAGTTTTAGTTCGAACGACGAGTTAGACCGTCATAACCCAGTTTCAGTTTCTATCGCTACAGCGAACTTAGGTCGCCGAGAACAGATAAAAACTGGAATCAAAAATTCTTCAGAAATCGCACAATTCGAGGTGACATCGGTGCAAGAAATGCCAATTTAAGCTTTAACAAGTAACGAACCAGGAGTAAACCACGAACGAGTTCGAGGTATCCGCAAACTTCTTCGTCTCAAGCATTTGAATAACAAAGAGTCCGAACATGTTGCAAACATAATAAGTAAATACAGCGACCTGTTCCGACTTCCGGATGACAAATTAAGGTACACTAGCGTCTTATCGCATAAGATAGCCATCACCGACGATAATTCACTCTATACAAAACAGTATCGTTTCCCGCCAAAAGAAATTCACAAAGAAGAAATCGACAAACAAGTAACAGATTTATTAGATAATGACGTAATCCGCCCTTCTGATTCACCGTACAATTCTCCCTTGTGGATCGTGCCAAAGAAACCGGATTCCAAGGGTAACAAGCGATGGAAGATGGTAATTGACTTCCGATCTCTCAATAAAAAAACAATAGGTGACGCATATGCTTTGCCAAATATTACCGAAATTTTCGATCAGCTAGGAAGCGCAAAGTTCTTTAGTGTTTTTGATCTCGCATCCGAGTGTCATCATATACCAATGCACGAGTCAGACGCGCAGAAAACGGCTTTCTCTACGCCTCACGGCCATTATAAATTCAATCGCATGCTGTTTGATTTGAAAAACGCCCCTGCGACGTTCCAGAGACTCATGGATCAGGTATTGACAGGCCTTCAAGGAACCGAACTCTTCGATTACCTTGACGATATAGTGTTATACGCGAGCTCATTACACGAGCACAAAATCAAGTTCGACAAACTTGCCAAACGGCTACGGAAAGCAAATCTTAAACTCCAACCAAATAAATGCGAGTTCTTACGAAAAGAGATAAATTACCTCGAGCACGTGATTAATGAAAGTGGCGTACAACCAGATCCGAAAAAAATTCAGGCGATTAAAAAGTTTCCCCGACCGCGTAACGCAAAAAGCATCAACCAATCCTTTGGCCTAGCGGGCTACTTCCGCCGTTTCATTCCGAACTTTTCCAAAATTGCTAAACTTCTCACAAACCTTCTGAAAAAAGACGAGACATTTGTCTGGATAAAATCTCAAGAGCAAGTTTTTGTATATTTACGAGACGCACTCTGCTCTGAGCCGTTACTTCAATACCCCGATTTTACGCAGCCGTTTATCTTAACAACCGACGCTTCAGGTTACGCGATAGGCGGCATTCTTAGCCAGGGAACAATAAGGAAAGATTTGCCAGTTGCGTATACATCTCGACTTCTAAATCAGGCGGAACAAAACTATTCAACAATAGAGAAAGAGTTACTCGCAATTGTTTACAGCGTAAATCATTTTAGACCGTACCTTTACGGTCGTAAATTCAAGCTCGTCACTGATCATAAGCTTCTAGTCTGGCTGCATTCCGTGAAGGATCCAACTTCACGTCTCGTACGTTGGCGCCAGAAACTCGCCAAGTACGGGTATGAGATAATATTAAAAACGGGAAAATGCAACGTAAATGCAGACGCACTCTCTCGAACCCTGTCCCCTGTCAAGTTTCCCATCGTAAAATTCTTCCACACTCCTTACCTAAAGCCGTAAATTCCGGTACAGCTCACCCCGGACACATAAATTCATTCCAAGTATATCATATACAAGACTCAAGTGACACTTCGGACTCAGACGAGACGTTATTTGACCCGAGACCCTCTCAGCGTGTGACAAAGAACGAGCAACCGAACGCCGACGTAAACAATCATCACACCAGAATCGAAACACTAACTCTTAGCCCAAGCGTGAGAAACGAAACAATGGAATGCGACACAAACGAAACACTATACCCAAGCAAAGAAATAAACAGACCCGACGACGAAATACAACACGCGTTCGCTGATGATATCGCTGACGCCGACATAAACAATACCCTGTTTGATATGTTCGACGTTGACGCACAAAGCGAGTTTGAGGACGACGCAGATATATTCGACAACGTGAATAAAAATTTTCCATCTCAATCACGAAACAAAGTGTTTATATCCGAAATCCGCGACAACTTCATTACACGAAAGGACAATTTAGTTGTATTCGCGACCCGCGACGAAGTACCGTGCGATAAAGGAGCTAACATGCTCAAAGAGAACGAGTTGTTACCAAATCTCACAAACGCTACATTAGGCCGAGCAAACGTAACAAAAACGGGAAATCGTCACGTAATAGCATTAGTAATCAAAAATTGCGTTTCTGACGGAATAGACCGCGATACTTTAGTCGAAATGTTGCAGTCATTACTCGACGTAACTATCGAACTCGGACTAGAAACCATGTCAATCTGTAAAGGTAACATAGACAACGTAGAATTCCAAGAAATCCGCACTTACTTACGCGACATTTTTGCAAACCAGAACACTAAAATATTAGTTTGTTTAAACCAAATTCTAAATCCGCCAAATGAACAACGCAAAGAAATTATAGTCGAAAATCATTGCTTCGCTTTAGGTGGACACAAAGGTGTAACCAAGACGTACGAACGAATCAGACGTAGGTATCAGTAGCCAAATATGAAAACGGATATACAAAAATTTATTCAAAATTGCCGAAACTGCCAGTTAAAAAAGCTAGTCCGCGTGAAAACAAAACAACCTATGATATTGACAAACACTCCCGACGCCGCGTTCAATAAGATTTTATTGGACATTATGGGTCCACTCCCTATCACGAAAACCGGAAACGTTTACATACTCACCATCAAAGATCTCTTGACAAAATTTTTTCTCGCAATCCCGTTACAACAAGCTACCGCGAGAGACGTAGCCAAAGCACTAGTAACCAATTTTCTTTGTACATTCGGCGCGCCAAAAGCTATCCTAACAGATCAAGGAACAAACTGTGTAAATTGCCTCATGCGAACAGTCGCCCGCAAATTTAAAATCAAACAATACAAAACTACCACATACAGACCTCAAGTTAACAGATCGGCTGCACGATCGCACCACGTTTTGTGGGAGTATTTAAAACAGTTCGTAGATCTACAGCACGAATGGGATAAATATTTACAGTTGGCATTTTTTTCCTATAACACGAGCGTGCACGAAGCCACAAGGTACACACCGCACGAATTAGTATTTGGTAAGATAGCACGCACATCTTCTAGCGACCCTCCTAAAACCGATACATGTTACGTCCGAGTGTTCAAGGTCACGGTTCGACGAAACCGTTTACACTTGTCGAACGTACGTTCTCCCTTTATTTCTGGTCAGCCGTACTGGCTTTACCGGGGCGGAGAATGAGGATTTTGGTCGGGAAGATAACTGGACTGATTATTACCGATTGGTACTTTATTCCTGACTGTTACTGATTGTGGTTACCGACAGTTACCGACTGCCGTGTGTTTACCGACAGTTATCGACTGCCGTGTGGTTACCGACAGTTACCGACTGCTGTGTTGTTACCGACAGTTACCGACTGCCGTGTGGTTACCGACAGTTATCGACTGCCGTGTTGTTACCGGCGGAATTACTAAATCAAATACTTTAAAGAATAGTAAAGTTATTATTTATTACTTCCCTTTTTCGAATACAACGCTTCTCGTCTTTTCTTTATATAAACCTTAAACCGCGGGTCTGATAGCGGAATCGTTGCCGGATACACCACTTTTGGCTTAGTAATTTTTATTAATTTCCACCCGAGTTTAATAATTACGCGATGGTTTCTAAGAACTTCTATATTGGTTATANCGCACGGAGCGGACCTAACCGAGTGTTCTGCTGTATTTGTCGGACGTCTGTTGGTTGGTTCCAACGTTGACGGGTCAAACTGTCCGTTGCGTAAGTAATTCCTTAATAAACTTCTCAGGTGGTAATTTCTGCCTCCTCGACGCACACGACGTCTTCTCTGACGGGCCAGTGTATCTGGATGGTGTGTTTCCTGGGAACAGATACAGAGAATAAGCGTGCAATCGAGTCGCACCTCTCTTACTCTTGTATCTTGGAAGGGAAACGACAAGCGTGCGCTCGTGACGCACCTCTCTTGTCTTCGGAACAGAAGGACACGACAAGCGTGCGCTCGTGACGCACCTTTCTTGTCTTCGGAACAGAAGGAAACGACAAGCGTGCGCTCGTGACGCACCTCTCTTGTCTTTTAGGACAGGACTGACGCGTGAGAAGCCAGAAATTAACTAGCAATGTAACAACTNCGTTGAAAATAGGAAACAGAACGACAAGTTATAGATATATATGTATATTTATAAAAGATAGGAATACTCGTTTGTAAATTAAAGAAGCTTAATTATATTACAAAATTCTTACCATGATAGGCTATTCCTAAGTCCGAATGTGACAAAAATATTCTAAGTCCGTATTACGAAAAGATTCTAAGTGCGTATTGACTGAAAATATTCTAAGTTCGTATTGACTGACTGACTGACTGACTCCGAATGACTCTACTCTAAATGCTCGAATGATTTTGCCTGTGCCGGTCGCTCCGGCCGCTTATATACCCTACTAAAGGTGCTGATGCAGCACTGTCCCACGGGTCCGTCGTTCAACGGTCCCACGCGGTCAACGGTCTTGCGCTCGCTCGGTTCCCGCGGTCGCGAGGCGTGCCTTATCTCCGCGCGTGTCTTATCTCTGTTCGCTCGCTCAGGCCAGCGCCCGTGGTCTTTACGCGCAAGTTTTGTCGTGAGAAAAGAATATTTAAGAACACTGAGAAAATTAAAAGAAACTACTACGGAATTATTACTAATAATATTAACATAAAAAGAATTATTAGTAGAATATTATAACTAGCTAATATACTTACATCGCTATAAATCTGCCGTAACGTTTTGTATGCGCAAACATTGGTATAATAAAGTATATATAACAATAAATCATACTTAATAATCGGTACTGATTCCTTAATTAATGCGCATTTACAACCTTTTTTAATAACAATACTTTGCTATGTCAACGGTATATTACCAACTATGATACATTACCGACCATGGTACATTACCGACCATGGTATATTACCGACTATGGTAAATTACCGACCATGGTATATGTTCAAGGCTGGTAACTTACCGACTACTGTAACAAAGTAAAACTGAAAAAGAAAAAAAAATAAAACTCGATACAATAAGTACTTAAACATCTAAGTCCACGGATGTGACACTAAAATAAATGTGTATCCGCGTAGGAGGACCTTCGTTAAGTGGCTCAGTCATTTACCTATCCGAAAATTTCAATCACTTGCAGAAGTATAGTCTAGGTCGATGTTGTAAGGTATCGGGATACGGTACGGAGATAGCAGAGTCTATTGTGCGTATTGCATGTACAAAATAGATATTGGACGTCATTGTACAGTCTTTGAAACTCACGGAGTACTCATCGGAAACCTTTCCGACTAAATCCGTTGTGCTAGGTGCAACGCAAGCATAACCACCATTTTACCAAGTGTACGCGACTGTGAAGAATGCCATAATCATTACTTCTCCTTTATAGCAGACCACACCGACGACTTTTACGAACTCTCAGATCCAAGCATACTACTTTTTTCCGGGGATCAAATCTAATGAACTCCTTTCAACTTTTGTGCAAACGAATTTGCGCCGTGATACTCTCGTGGACCGACGATATTTACTGCACATTGTGCGCCGATAATATTCCGTTGACAGAACCTCGAGACAAAATTAACTATCACGTCCCTGCGGTAAACGCAAAGGTAAGAATCGGATCCATTCAGTGTAGCCGGTGTCGGGCGAATATAGTGCGTATCCTGACTGCGTATAATTGCGATATTTGTATGCAGCAACCCCTCGTCAGTGATTCGGAGTGATAGCACGTTTCATGATTTACCCTTATTTACATTACGGCTATATCCCTCCGGTAACCTCAATGAGAAGTTTCTTGTCCACGCGGTGCCGAACAGCGCGAGTTTTTGGCTTCGATCCACCCGCAAATTTAGACACGCTTTCATATACACTCTGTGAGCGGTGCAACGACGCCAACTTTCTGCGTCATATCCGCCGAGTCCTAGGAAGCCACAAAGTCGAAGTCGGGCGAAGACGTGCAGACGTTCGTTGTCATTTGTGTCACGAGTGCCTTGTGACCTATAAATTATTAACAGAGTGCGTAGAGTGGATAGGACAACACGCCTACGTCATAGATAGAATAAACTTCGTCGGAACGCGCAACCTCAACGACCTTACGGTGTTCATTTTCTCTGGAGACCACGTCTAACACCGTTCTCCGTCACGTCTTTCTTCTTACATTTTTGTAAACGACTTCCTTGCCGCGGGCGATTCCGGGTTATTACGTAAAATAACGGTAACTCCCAGTCAGTGGTCCGAGGACTAAATTCCTTTTAATTTTTTGTAGCCGCGACCTACCGAGACGTAACACGTTAAGTTCGCAAGTCAAAGGTCCGAATACTAAGTTCCTTTAATCCTTTTTTTTTGTAGCCGTGATTGACCGAGACGTAACACTAGTAATAATTAAATTTGATTTAGATGTATAATAAAGAAGAAGATTGCGTTCAAAAAGCTCGTTATTATCGCTAGTGCGTCAATTGTCTTTGTTTTATATATAATAAGCAAAAAACTTAAATTGAATGAGTAAATAGCACAGATAGTAACTAGCCGCTAGTATATCACGATTTATAGTTTAAGTTTTTGAAAAAAAAAATTTCATTATACGTTTTTTCTCATTCTACTACAAAAATTTTATTCTTTTTTAAAATGCTCTCGTCGAAAGACTGTAATAAAATATATACAATAATATTTCATACTTAATATGCAATAAAAAATTACTAATTTTAATAAAGAATGTTTTGGCTCTGAGTTTCAAACATTGAGAATGTGCAAAACGGTTAATAAGAGTTATTTGCTGCATGTTATTTGAGATAATATTTGTGTATATTTGTGTACATATATATACGTGTTTGCATGTAAATAAATCTTACACGTGAGTTTTTTATTGAGAATTTTTAATTTTAAAAGTCTTATAGAATGCTACTTTTGCATCTCATATATAAGAGACACCCGATACTACCCTATCTACATTTTGAAATATTGCAAAAAAATTTTTCAGCTACGAGTCGAACCTGGAATCTCCGGCTTTTTGCGCCGTCTCCGTTCCTATTCGGCCGAGGCACTTGGAGTTTGTCTCGCAATATTCGTAATTCTATCGAAAAAGATCTGATACTTTTGTATCGCTTTGTTTCACCGGTGAATTAATAATTGTAATAGAGAATTCTTTCGCTTTAAGTTGCAAACAATGAAAATGTGTAAAACAATCTATAAGAGCCAATCGCTACATGTAGAAAAAGCGACGGCCAATCAGCGCCGACCTTTAGTCAGACGTAAGTGAGCCGCGCGGAGCGCTTACGCACACCAGACACGTGTGACTGACGTGCGTTCGGCTAAAGGTCGGCGCTGATTGGCTTACTTTATTCAATAATTGCTCCTTTATTATATGTAATAGAAAAAAATACAATTGTTTGTGAGCAGGTAGAGAGAAGTGTACTGAGCCACAAAGGCCTTCATTATTTTGCAAGATTTGTAATAATTAGCGAGATTTTAATTAAAAATGATAAAGTAATAAATAATTAATAGAATTATAATTTTAATTAACAAAGATAAAGTAATAACCATGCATTTTACGCGCGTAAAACAGCTTCTCTCGCTTGATACTCTCCATGGTTACCTATAGCAATAATATAGGAAAAGATAATACATATACTATATCATATAAATAATGTAAAATAACGCAATGATTAAACGGAAAAGCATATTTCAATAATTAAAATAGATACTTGGAATATTGAGAGTATCGATAATACTTCTTTTTACTTATGTATTTAATGAAATTCGGAAAGAATCTCATAAAGGAAAAAAGTTATGTTACATTTTGGTAAAAATTAAATATACTACTACTTATTTTTGTAATTTTTTTTACTTATCACATTTGTTAAGTACAAAAAAATAAAGTATATTTTTATCTATAATTATCTATAATATTGTAGTATTGAAATCAAAAAGATTAAATTTCTTGTAACAGTCTTTACCTAAAAGAAATAAATAAATAAATACAGAAATAAATAAATAAATACAGAAATAAATAAATAAATACAGAAATAAATAAATAAATACTTAAGTAATTACAAAACTAAATAATTAGTATCAACATTTCGATATTAATATATTCAAGACTGATGACTCAGTCAAGCGTGAAACAGTTTCTCATGTTAGTCTCAAAATGACATCGCTGTATTTTACGTCTCTTACTAATAATAAAATTGAATGTATAGTGTTAGTGAAAAAAATTTTTAATACATTTTTTGGTGTGCGTTTTTGATGAAGTAATGTAAAAAAAGCATTTTGAAAAAAAGTGATTGATATTCAAACTATATTGCGTCCATTATTTCATAAATATGTTTTGTATTTTGATTGCAAAATATGATAAATATATTTTTTAAACGGACATTCAACGTTTGGTATTCAATGACCAATTAATTGTTAGTTTGTATTCTCAAAAGTGTCAAAATTTTTCGGTAATTGTAATATTTTTTCGCTCCCCGCCACTCGCCGGCTTGTCCGGATCTTCATCACTATTCGGGGAATCGGATATGGAAGTGCAGGAGGACGCCTACACACCGGCCCCTAGCACCCGGCCCCAGCAGCGAGCAAATTCGACGACGTTACCAATGGACAAACATGAAAATCGATATACAAAAGTTCATTCAAGCTTGCCAAAACTGTTCCCTAAAAAAATTAGTCCGCGTAAAAACGAAAAAGACAAAAATATTAACGGACACCCCAGACTCAGCCTTCGACAAAGTCTCTATGGACATTATAAGTCCATTACCAGTCACAAAAAACGGAATCACGTACATCCTAACCATCCAAGACCTTCTTACCAAATTCTCACTCGCAATCGCGCTGAAACAAGCAATTGCGAAAGATATAGCCAAGCCTTCACGAACGATTTTATATGCACATTTGGCGCGCTTTAAGCAATCTTGACTGATCAAAGGTCACATTTCGTAAACTGTCTTATGCAAACGGTCGCTCGATAATTTAGAATAAAGCAATGTAGAACCACGGCATACAAACCACTAGCAAATGGCTCAGTAAAACGATCGCATCAAGTTCTATGGGAATACCTCAAACAATTCGTAGATTTACGCCACGAGTGGGACGCGTATCTGCAACTGACATCCTTTTTGTACAATACGAGCGTACATAAAAGTACCAACTTTACACCTTATGAGTAAGTTTTTGGGTAACACGCGCGCACACTAAGTAGCGACCCACCCGACAAAGACCTAGCGAACGAAAACTACTCCGAGTATCTTACTACCCTTTTTAACAAAATCCACGATGTACACGCAATAGCACAAAAGAACCTTTGTAAGTCAAAAGAAAAATCAAAAGAATATTACGATCAAAAAGAAACTTGCAACATTTTAGAGTAGGCAAACAAATATATCTGTTAAAAGAACCCACCAAAAGTAAGTTAGGAGACCAATATATCGGTCTATATCAAATATTAGAAGTACTATCAAATAACAATTGTAAGATTAAGGATAAGCGTGAATAAGTCTAGAGTAGTCCATGTAGATTAAGTAAAGAAATGTAAAACACAAGAGCTTTAATTACATAAGTATAGTTATCATGTGTAAATAAGTGCACCTATATGCATGTATTCAATTGAAAAATAACCGCTATTCTGAAGTGCCGCCACCTTTACCCAAGAAAAAAAAATGGCGACAACAGACGAAAATATCACTAGAAGTCCAGACATCGAGACGTCAAAATGCATTTAGCAGCAGCAGTAATACTCATCCTCGCCTCAACAGTAAGGCTAACAAATGATGTCCCGTGCTACGATTGTGGTGGACACGGACTTAATATCACCACACTGTTCTTGTCGAACATTGGGACGTGCGAGTTGGACAATATCGAACCGGAAGCTCAAAAAACGTATCTGCAGCTTATGCAGCTATCCGATTGAGATAAGGCACAAGTTATACAGTGCCTTATCAAAATAGATATTTATCCGTACGATATTTTATTGCGGAATGCACTCGCACACGAGCGTAGTACAAAACGGACAAAGAAATACATCCAAAAGATTGGTTCAAACGGATGTCAGAACTTAAAATACACCGGTGCCATTGCGGCCGGAGGCTTCGGGGAGCGGCGTTGACGTTGTGCGGATCCTGAACGAATCACTCGATTCAGAAATGGATCGTTTGTTCGACGCGGCCGTTTCCACAGCGGCGGCTCGTCTGCAGAACTTCGAGCAGCGTCTGAAGAAAAGGAGAGAGTTCCAGTGTCGGCGCTCACCTGAAGGCGAGGCGGACCCAAGGAAGCGCAGATCAGCGTCAACCGGTTGAGTGATGTGAAGAGAAGAAGAAATAGTTAAGGACAATCGGTCAATAAAACAAAGTTATTTTTATTTTTTTAAGATTTGCAGCAGGGTGCATAAGGCCCTGTCTTACATTATGTGTTGTAAATCTGTTCCGTTTTAATTTGTTTTTATTTCTTTGTTTTCTTAAAACCCAATCAAGGAAATTTTATTTTGGATGATCCAAGTTGAGTGGGTCACCCGTTTAATGTAACGTTTAAGAAAGAACCTGTAGTTGTTGTTGGGATCTACTGGGGTGCATTCAGTACGTTCGCGGGTGTAGGAAAACGTAAGAATTTGCAACAATTGAGGTAACTAAAGTTGACACCTATCAGGTATAAAGTTACGGCAAAGTTGTGAATTGTGGCCAGAACTTTGCGTGCGAGTTGCAAACCATTGTAAGAACCTTCAGGCCTAATGTCAGCAACAATTGATAAGTTTTAGTTTTGTAGTGTCACATCCGTGGACTTAGATGTTTAAGTACTTATTGTATCAAGTTTTCTTTTCCTTTTTCTTTTTCAGTTTTTCTTTATTACAGTAGTCGGTAAGTTACCAGCCTTGAACATATACCATGGTCGGTAATATACCATGGTCGGTAATATACCATGGTCGGTAATATACCATGGTCGGTAATATACCATGGTCGGTAATATACCATGGTCGGTAATACACCATGGTCGGTAATATACCATGGTCGGTAATTTACCATGGTCGGTAATGTACTATGGTCGGTAATATATTATGGTTGGTAATATACCGTTATTGCAGCGATATGTTGTTGTTAAAAGAATTGTAATAACGCATTAATTAAGGAATTAATACCGTATATACGATTATTATTATTATATGGTACCACTGTTCGCGCATACACATTGTTATAGCAGACTTATAGCGATGTAAGTATTTTATCTAGATAGTTATAATATTCTACTAATAATTCTTTTTATATTAATATTTTTAGTAATAATTCTTTAGTAGTTTTTTAGTTCTCTCAATGTTCTTGAATATTCTTTTCTCACGACAAAACTTGCGCGTAAAGACCACGGGCGCTGGCCTGAGCGAGCGAACAAAGATAAGGCACGCGCAAAGATAAGGCACGCCTCGCAACCGCGGAAACCGAGCGAGCGCGGGACCATTGACCGCGTGGGACCGTTGAACGACGGACCCGTGGGACAGTGCAGCATCAGCATCTTTTGTAGAGTATAAAAACGGCCGGAGCGACCGGCAGAAGCGTCATTCAGATTCAGAAACTCAGTTAGTAAAGATNGCTCTGGTTAGACCGAAGTATTTTCTGCTATACGGACTTAGAATATTTCTGCTGTTATAAATCGGAACTTAGAATATTTCTGTTGTTATAAATCGGAACTTAGAATATTTCTGCTGTTATAAATCGGNACTTAGAATATTTCTGCTGTTATAAATCGGAACTTAGAATATTTCTGTCAGTACGAAACGGGACTTAGAGTATTTCCGGACTAGAATATTTCACGACGTTTGGACTTAGAAATAATTCATTATGGTAAGAATTTTTGTAGTATAAATAAGTTTACTTAACCTACCAACAAATATTTCTTTTTTTTATAAATATATATATATATGCGTATATGCACTTATCGTTTTGTTTTCTATTTTCAACTGAGTTATTGAGTTGTTAGTTAGATTCTGGCTTCTCACGCGTCAGTCCTGTCCTAAAAGACAAGAGAGGTGCGTCACGAGCGCACGCTTGTCATATCCTTCTGTTCCGAAGACAAGAGAGGTGCGTCACGAGCGCACGCTTGTCGTTTCCTTCTGTTCTGAAGACGAGAGAGGTGCGTCACGAGCGCACGCTTGTCGTTTCCCTTCCAGGATACAAGAGTAAGAGAGGTGCGACTTGATTGCACGCTTATTCTGTGTATCTGTTCCCAGGAAACACACCATCCAGATACTCCGACTCGTCAGAGAAGACGTCGTACGCGTCGAGGAGTCCGTATTACAAAAATATTCTAAGTCCGTATTAAAAAAATATTCTAAGTTCGTACTACAGAAAATATTCTAAGTTCGTACTGACTGAATGAACTGAACTGAACTGAACGACTGAACGATTCTGAATGACTGACTGACTGATTCTGACTGACTTACTGCTCAAACGGTTCTTAATGAACTGACTGAATAAACGCTTTTTGCTGTGCCGGTCGCTCCGGCCGCTTATATACCCTACAAAAAGTGCTGATGCAGCACTGTTTCACGGGTCCGTCGTTCAACGGTCCCACGCGGTCAACGGTCTTGCGCTCGCTCGGTTCCCGCGTTTGCGAGGCGTGCCTTATCTTCGCGCGTGACTTAACTCTGTTTGCTCGCTCAGGCCAGCGCCCGTAGTCTTTACGCGCAAGTTTTGTCGTGAGAAAAGAACATTCAAGAACACTGAAAGAATTAAAAGAAACTAAGTAGTTATATTATGTCTGTTCGAAATTAGGTTTCCAATATGCGACTCACATCTGTCCTTGTCTATCTAATGGCGTGTCGAGCAGTTCGAGCATGCCTTACTGGAAACACTCCATAAGAGAGAGAGAGACAGTCGACAACCGAGGGCCCCGCGAGGGGGGAGGGGGAAGGGGAGGGGCTAACCGCGCGAAGAAAGTGGTGGGGGAAGGAGTGGTCACGTGTTGTCAAGGTCGTTTGGATGATGACGTCATCGCTAAAATATAAAGTGCGCAATAAAATAAATAATTCCGAGAAAAACCGCAAATTTCCCGGAAGCAGTCGCGTTTAAAAATAAATAGCGCAGTTTGTGATTGCGCAGCAAATAAATAAGAAATTCCGAGAAAAACCGCAATATCCCGGAAATAACTAATTCTGAGAAAAACCACAATTTCCCGGAAATAAATAATTCCGAGAAAAACCGCAATTTCCCAAAAGTGAGCCTGTTCTTATCACCCTAAGCGATTAGTCACTTCCAGTTTGATGACGCACTTCCTACGATAACGTCCGCGTGAAAAACCGTTACGTACCGNATGTGGTGTTTTTTGAACGCAATTTCAAACCTAAAGATTTTGAGGAAAGATAAGGAGTGAAATAAAAAGGCACCTCGAGGTCGAGAGCGAGTCACAAATCATTTTGATCGCAAGTTGGTCATGTGTGTTCAAAGTCGTTTGGATGAAGACGTTATCGCTAAAATATAAAGTGCGCAGTAAAACACAATAATTCCGAGAAAAACTGCAAATTTCCCGGAAGCGGTCGCGTCAAAAAATAAATAGCGCGCAGTTCGCAATTGCGCAGCAAATTAATAAGAAATTCCGAGAAATACCGCAATTTCCCGGAAAACAAATAATTCCGAGAAAAACCACAATTTCCCGGAAGCGGTTTGCGTGTAAAAATAAATAGCGCGCAGTTTGTAATTGCGCGGCAAACAAATAAAATATTTTCGAGGAAAACCGCAAT
>NW_018023142.1:10462-11661 GCF_002006095.1 Pseudomyrmex gracilis | reverse complement strand
ATATATATATATATATATATATATATATATGTATATATATTCAAGCATATTCTCTGCATAACATCTTGCAAATCGGCCCAAACAACCCGACTTGAATTAAATTCATTTCGTTATTCTTATAGACCTTAGAGGCCCGAAGAATCTTATTCTTCTTTATTAATTTAAAATTCTTTTTATCTAAGCTTTGATGATACTGTCAGAAACATCCGGAATGTATGGTAGAGTGAAAAATTTCTTCAACTCGTCAGGGCCAACATTAGGTGAACGGTCCTCCTGTGACGACACATTTGAAAGGGCAAAACTATTTAACTTTGTATTAAATAAAATATGTAGTCCCTTTTTAAACGTTCTGAAAATCAAGTGTAGAGGGTAATTGTTAGCTAACAAAATCTGTATCGCAATCTTAATATTGCTCTCATGGAAGTTAGGATAAGACAGAAGCATGACACGGTCAATAATGCCATAGATGACACCTGGTTCATAGGATGTTGAGAAAAGAAACTCAGATATTGTCCTGAGAAAGTTGGTTTTCAAAACCAATCAAGTATTAATTTGTTACTGACAACGATAATTTTTGTGTCAAGGAAGTTAATGCTTCTATCTTTTTTACAGTTCAAAAGTAAACTTCAATCTACTGTGGTAAGAGTTAAATGTTTGTACAATAAGATCAATGGAATCTCTCGGAGCTGCCAACAGAATGTCATTAACAAACCTGTAATAAAAGGATAATGTAAAATTTAATTTTTAGAGACAGTTCTCCTCTAAGTCCTGCATGACTAGATCAGCCATAATCGGTGAAAAAAGAGAATCCATTGGAACTCCGAATGTTTGTTGATAGACAACGCCATTAAAGGTGAAATAAGTAAATGACAACACAAACTCAATGGGTTCTCCTCTTCGCTTTAAAATCTCTCCTGCCACCATTGTGTTACTTAGGCTTGTTTGTCTATTGATACCGTATTATCTCTCACTTGTTTTTCGCACGTTGACAGTGAGAGTCGTACAACGTCTACTATGCGCGCTTGTCCGCTGGCAAGTTTAGAGATGAATCTCGTGGTGTTTTGCGATTGGCGACTGAACGTGAGTGTTCTGATAATTTCAATTTTTTTGTTAATTTTAATTTACATATCTCAGACTAAGAATGAAACAAGGCCGATACGAGCCATTCCAAGGATGTTGTGCAGGAATAAACGTGCATG
>NW_018023142.1:7990-9797 GCF_002006095.1 Pseudomyrmex gracilis | reverse complement strand
GAGAATTTCATACATGTGTATATATATATACATGCACGTTTATTCCTGCACAACATCCTTGGAATGGCTCGTATCGGCCTTGTTTCATTCTTAGTTTGACAATTTCACGAGCCTTTACTATTCATTCATTTACATATCTCAGGTTTTTATCCACTGACTTTTCTTATTCGAATACTTTTGACTAATTTTTAAACGCATTGACTTTATTCTAATGTTTAGACTAATTTCTATAAGTATAAGTTTTACTTCTAACCTTTTCATTTCTTCAATCAATCGCTCGTGAGATGATCAAAATTAGTTAAAAGTACGATACGAGCAGTAAAATATAGAGTGGTCGTGTATAAGTAGAAGTCTTTATTCAAAAAAACACAAACGTTTCAGTCCACAAGTTTGGACCTTCTTCAATGTAATAAAGTTTACATCTAATGTGAAAAATAAAAAATTAGCGCTAAGAATACATTGTGATAGAATCGAAAAATAACAAATTAATAAAACTCACTAATTAAAAATATATAATAGCTCACAACATTACTATCAGACAAAACGAATGATGTCAATCGAACTTGGGAATAAAATACATATACTGTGTACTGACAAGCAAACATAATAACAGTCAAATATATAAAGATATCCCCACTATTTGATCAGAAGATCAAAAGTTCACAATAAATAAAAAAACATGTTTATAAAAGTACCAAACTAAACATTTGATTTATACAATTCAAGAAAAGAGAAATAAGGTTTTAGCTTGTCAGTATCCAACATTACATTTAACGGATTGTCTTGCAACTTAATGTGGAGCAATTCAGACATTAATCTCTTATAAAAAAATTTCTCAGTGTCTAAGATTTTAACATCATTCCAAAAGTCATGACCAGTCTCTAAACGATGCTCCGTGACTACAGACACCGTGACACAAAATCAGAATTTCTATTAATCTGATTTCTATGTTCACTAATTCTTGTTTTTAACTTGCGCTTCGTTTGTCCAACATAAGAAACATTACAATTATTGCAATTAATTTGATACACAACATCTTTATTCTGATCATGAGATAACTTGTCCTTTCCGCCTTTAATGAAATTACTCAATTTATTCAAACTACGAAAAGCCAAAGAAATCTCCTTCGTTTTTTTAAAAAACCTTGAAATAGAACAAGACAATTCAGGAAGATAAGGAACAACAAAATATTTTCTAGCAGCTTCAAGATCATCCGAAGCAAATATATTGTTATTGTTTGAATTTAATCTGTTATTAATTAAAAACTTAATTCTATTCCTGATTATTTTAAAAATAAATTGTAGAGGATAATCATTCGTAAGAAGCACTTCAATCATAAATTTAAAATTATTTTGTTGAAAACAAGGTTCAGACATAGAAATCAGATTAATAGAAATTCTGATTTTGTGTCTGTAGTCACGGAACATCGTTTAGAGACTGGTCATGACTTTTGAAATGATGTTAAAATCTTAAACACTGAGAAATTTTTTTATAAGAGATTACTGTCTGAAATGCTTCACATTAAGTTGCAAGACAATCCGTTAAATGTAATGTTGGATACTGACAAGCTAAAACCTTATTTCTCTTTTCTTGAATTGTATAAATCAAACGTTTAGTTTGGTACTTTTATAAACATGTTTTTTGATTTATTGTGAACTTTTGATCTTCTGATCAAATAGTGGGGATATCTTTATATATTTGACTGTTATTATGTTTGCTTGTCAGTACACAGTATATGTATTTTATTGCCAAGTTCGATTGACATCATTCGTTTTGTCTGATAGTGATGTTGTGAGCTATTATATAT
>NW_018023142.1:2159-7835 GCF_002006095.1 Pseudomyrmex gracilis | reverse complement strand
ATTACACTGAAGAAGATCCAAACTTGTGGACTGAAACGTTTGTGTTTTTTTGAATAAAGACTTCTACTTATACACGACCACCCTGTATTTTACTGCTCGTATCGGCCTTTTAACTAATTTTGATCATCTCACGAGCGATTGATTGATTATTTCACGCTGGCTGCAATGAAGCGTTCTACGGCTTTCAAGAGTAACTCTTTTTTTAATTTCATCACCATTTATTTTGGAATTACCAGCGTAATTTCCTTGAAAAACTAAATATCTATGAATCGTAAGCTTATTAAACTTAGATCCAAATAAAATTTTTTAAAAAATTGTGTACGTCATGACATTGTTCCTCCACATATTGCTAATTCTTGGAAATATTCTAATGAATTATTTAATTATAAAAGTTCTTTAAGAATGCGAAAAAATGTACAACGATTTTTCCGAAACATTTTAAAGTTGGAAATTCATGATACACATAGGAAACTTTGGTTTTTACAAAAAACTATTTGTGGTTTAAACAAAACATTATATGAATATTTACCAGCTAGTATTTTAAATAATTTCTTTTATACACAATATAATTTCCTTGACAGATTTGTGAGTTTCCAAGTTCTACACGTTAACAAAAAAATCGATTGGTTAATAAGTAAAAAAATCCGCACTGTGTCTAAAAAAATCAAATCTATATCTTATACTGTTGAACATGGGTCTTTATGTGCTAATAATAATTCCGAAAATATGTGTGATAAATATACTTATAAATTTAAGTTCAAACCAATTTTTCCTGTTGATAATTTTATTCATGTTAACGCAGATAGCTTTAGTAATTTGACTTCAAATTCTTTTTTTTTGACATAAAGGAGAAATGGTTTGTTAATTTGACTTCTTTTGATATTCCTGACAAAGTTGTCCAACTTTTACAACTAGGTGAAAATTTTAGTATGCCTATTATAAGAAAGGACAACTTATTACATGTGATAAAGGATTTTGAAAATAATTTAAGGTTTTATAATAAAAATGTGGCGGAATCGTTAAAATCGCATGTTGTTCCAATTTTAACTAATTTTTTATGTACATCACAGAGATTTTGTGATTTCAATAGAGAATTATTATTTCGACACAAACAAGTTTCGATTTTTACAAAAAATCACCCTGATATTATGTTTACACGCGCGGATAAAGGCATTGTGACTGTTGCTGTTGATCGGACTTCTTGTTTGGGAAAAATTAATGAAATGCTCAGTGATGTTTCGACGTATTCTTTGGTTAGTAGAAATCCTATTAAAAATATTGAAGAAAGCCTTAATAAACTGTTAAGAAATTGGGTACAAAAAGAATTTATTTCTGATCTTTTTTATAACTCTATCAAATCTAGTGATGGCTTATTACCACAAGCTTATGGGATACCAAAAATTCATAAGAAGGATAACCCGTTTAGATTAATTGTTTCTACTATTAATAGTCCGTTACATCACTTTGCTGAGTTTTTAAATAAATTGCTTCAAAAAAGTATACCAGTCTCGAATAGCTATGTTAGCAATAGTTTTGATCTGGTTAACAAATTAAGATGTCTCACACTGCAACAAGGTCACTTTCTTGTATCATTAGATGTTATTTCATTGTTTACAAATTACCTATCGACCTAGCTATTAAAAGGATCAAAGTCAGATGGAAATATATTAAGAACAACACAAAGGTTCCTTTGAAAGAATTTTTAGAAGCAATTAATTTTGTTCTAACATCAACGTTTTTCTCTTTTGATACTAAGATATACAAACAAACGTTCGGAATGCCTATGGGGTCTCCTTTATCTCCAATTATTGCTGATATTGTTATGCAAGATTTGGAGAAATTTATATTGAAAAAATTAAAATTCAAGCCTTCTTTTTATTTTAGATATGTGGATGATATTATTTTAACAGCGCCTCCGGATAGTTTAACTTTACTTTTAGACATGTTTAATAGTTACAACAATAGATTACAATTCACAATAGAAGTTCAAAATAATGATTATTTAAGTTTTTTGGAAGTTAAGATTTTTAATTTTAATGGCAAAGTAAGGTTTGATTGGTTCCATAAACTTACTTTTTCAGGCAGATATTTAAATTTTTACTCTGCCCATCCGCTATCACAAAAAATTGGCTCTGTTTTAAATATGGTTGATAAAATTATACTATTGTCTGAACCTTGTTTTCAACAAAATAATTTTAAATTTATGATTGAAGTGCTTCTTACAAATGATTATCCTCTACAATTTATTTTTAAAATAATCAGGAATAGAATTAAGTTTTTAATTAATAACAGATTAAATTCAAACAATAATAATATATTTGCTTCGGATGATCTTGAAGCTGCTAGAAAATATTTTGTTGTTCCTTATCTTCCTGAATTGTCTTGTTCTATTTCAAGGTTTTTTAAAAAAACAAAGGAGATTTCTTTGGCGTTTCGTAGTTTGAATAAATTGAGTAATTTCATTAAAGTCGGAAAGGACAAGTTATCTCATGATCAGAATAAAGATGTTGTGTATCAAATTAATTGCAATAATTGTAATGTTTCTTATGTTGGACAAACAAACCGCAAGTTAAAAACAAGAATTAGTGAACATAGAAACCAGATTAATAGAAATTCTGATTTTGTGTCTGTAGTCACGGAACATCGTTTAGAGACTGGTCATGACTTTTGAAATGATGTTAAAATCTTAAACACTGAGAAATTTTTTTATAAGAGATTACTGTCTGAAATGCTTCACATTAAGTTGCAAGACAATCCGTTAAATGTAATGTTGGATACTGACAAGCTAAAACCTTATTTCTCTTTTCTTGAATTGTATAAATCAAACGTTTAGTTTGGTACTTTTATAAACATGTTTTTTGATTTATTGTGAACTTTTGATCTTCTGATCAAATAGTGGGGATATCTTTATATATTTGACTGTTATTATGTTTGCTTGTCAGTACACAGTATATGTATTTTATTGCCAAGTTCGATTGACATCATTCGTTTTGTCTGATAGTGATGTTGTGAGCTATTATATATTTTTAATTAGTGAGTTTTATTAATTTGTTATTTTTCGATTCTATCACAATGTATTCTTTGCGCTAATTTTTTATTTTTCACATTAGATGTAATCTTTATTACACTGAAGAAGGTCCAAACTTGTGGACTGAAACGTTTGTGTTTTTTGAATAAAGACTTCTACTTATACACGACCACCCTGTATTTTACTGCTCGTATCGGCCTTTTAACTAATTTTAATTTTTTTCATTTCTTAGTAACCATAATGAAGAACACAAATGTTCGTTCCTTTGCCACACATTTGTTGTACCGCTACGACGGTACTGGATTGTTTTCACAGGATCTTTCCGTTTGGTTTCGGAGAGAAGTAACTCCGCCTTGCTCAACAGCTTAATAAACTTTATTTGACGATTTAGCTTCTTAATACAAGTACACCGACTCGGCTCTCGAACTTCTGCTTTCAACTCTGTTACATCACTTTTTATATCACCGAATTGAGAGCATCACCTTGTTTTATCCTAAACAACGTTGCACGAGTTGACCGCGCAACTTGCTCATCCTTGCTTGATCAGCTCTCGGAGACGGATCTGCCGTCCTTGCTGATCAAGCAACACTCTTTTTTTACAATACACTTAACTGTGTCTCAATCAAACATACGTGACTGTCTTATGCTGTAACTTCCTAATTTCCACGTACGCGTTTTCTTATACTAATTACACCTATCTTCACAAATTTCTTAACACGACTATTACCTCACTATACTTGATTTCCCAACATTCCACCCCGTTGAGAAATGAAAACTTGTACGCAAGTTTTCTTTACTACTATACTAACCGTACAATTACTATTAAAACTAAGGTTGTTCTAGCACCGTGCGTACTCGATCTACATTTGTAGTACTAGGAAGCGTTTTAACATCAGCTTTCTTTTTTATACATTTAACCGCAACAACTAATGCAACAATGATTATTATTACGACTAACGTACCACTAACGGAAATAGTACAAATTACGTGAAGATGAACGCCTCCTCCCGACCGCGCGTTATCCATGTTTTCCATTACCTTACTAATTCGTGTACTTAATCTTGTTAACTCTTCTCCATTTACCACGTTTTTTAATTTCACGGGTGTGAAACTAAAAACTAGTTTTGTGTGTGAGTGCGATTTCCGGTACCGACAAGTTATACTCAGGTAAGTATACTTTCACGTCAGTACCGCGTGACCCCTCCCTTGTTTTGATGTACATCTCGCGCGTCAGCATCTTACAATTTTCAGACAACGTCACCCGTCCCGTTCTTTTAATAGTTGCCACGTGCTCTGTGCTCCCCGCGCACTGTATTGTGACCTCCTCCTTAGTATGTGTGGAGTACAGCCACGTCAAGGGATCCCGCAACGCGACCCACAGTGTTTGGTTCGTTGCTACATACCGCAAATCACACTCATCACCACCCTCTCGTAGATACATTTGCACCTCACACGGTGACTTATTACTCACGTAGTACACTGGCGTATTTTTATCGCAAAAATAGTGTCCACCAACGTTTTTACTCTTATGTAATTCCTCCTCGGACATCTCCAAATACGTTTTTCCCTTTCTGTCTACGCCGATTATACTATGTCCTATGTCTACAATCGCATACACATTTCCATGATTATGGACAGGCAACGGAACGACGCTCACTAACTCATAGACAGGATATGACACCAACAGAAGGCTCAACATTGTTACGATATCCGATCCTTTTACATACGCTGTGACTTTGCTAACTTTTTCTACAAGCGGCCAGCTTCCTTTTGAAACTTTGAGAAGAAACTGCATTCCTTCTGGCAAGTATGGAACCGCCTCCGTTACCTGTGCCAATATCACTTTTTGTGATATCACCGCCGGGTGTATTACGCCGCGTCTTAAGTGTAACGTAAACTCTATGATTCGCTCAATGTCTCGAAGCAAATTTGACATAATTGCGTTTACAGTAACAAAATATTCCGTCAGCACTCCGCGCTGTGCATACTCGTCCAATGCCTTACCCAACCTATTTGTTACATTTGACAATATTACTCCGTTACTACGCAAAACATCCTCCAAATTATTTAAATGTACAATGGTTTTGTTTAACACCCGGAGCTGGCTCTTTACGGCCCCGTTTAAAATTTCCTGGCCGGCATTTAGCGCGTCCATTTAGTCGTTTATGAATTTTTCACTATTAGCTACCATTACACCAAACAAATACTTAGCCAGAGAACTCCGTGTACCAGACCTCGCTTTTTACCTACTGCACTACTACTTTCTAAGAAGTTAATGTGTGCTAACATTGCTTTTAATTGCTCCTTGTTTTTATTCAATAACGCGGTCATGCTTTCGCAATTTACTTTTGCAACGTTATCGAGGTACTCTAGCTCTTTACAATAATATTGAGTTTTTTTAGTAAACTCATGTAACTGATTATACCTATGTTGCACAGTGCTTACATCTACGCTAATGGCGACCTTCTAGTCCGACTCCACGCGGTAATACTCTCCTATTTTTTCGAAATAGACTCCCGGTTTCTGATCGAACTTTCTGATTTTGTAGCCCTTGGCGGGCGTGTTCCGTTTGACCACAGTACGATTCGACACCGCTCGATTCGACACAGATTTATTCGACACCAAATTATTCGACACCGTACGATTCG
>NW_018023142.1:0-1724 GCF_002006095.1 Pseudomyrmex gracilis | reverse complement strand
TCGAATCGTACGGTGTCGAATAATTTGGTGTCGAATAAATCTGTGTCGAATCGAGCGGTGTCGAATCGTACTGTGGTCAATAGAGTATCACCCGCCCTTGGCTATACCAACGCCACAAAATAACAGTATCCTAAAAAAAAAATTACTACAGAAAAAGAAACAAAACATTTACACGCAGACACCTATCCGCACACTTCTACTACACGGAAATTGTCGCTTACTTCTTCTTAAAACAGCTAACGCTTAGTCAGCGTTGCACGTGGAACCGCGGACGGTGGTGTCACGATAAACTCATTGCTATGTTCAATTCAGCGTGTTACGCTGTGTCTTTACAACTAATTCTTAGTACTGCAACCTTTTCCACAATTTTTTTTAACCCATTTTTTTTTTCAACGTGATTCCCGCGACAACGAGCGTCAGTCGTCCGACTATTAACTCGATCTCGAGAAAAGAAAACATGTCGAACAAATCGTTTTTGCTCGGTCTGCGAAGGTGTGCGTCGTGCCTTTCCGCGCCTCCCTGTTATATGTGCTTGGTGTCGGTTTGGCTGCGGAGCCTTCCCCGATCCTTCGTGAGTGAGGACGGCAGTGACGCAACCTCGGATGTTTCGACTCTACCAGCCACGCCGCGCACCTCTGAGGGTCCACCACCGCCATTACCTGAGCCCGAAAATAACGAGATAGTCATCCTGACGGTGCGGCCTCCACCACCGGCCTCCTCCGATGTCCCGGAAATAATCCACCTGGGATCCCCCTCACTGGCCTCCCCCGATGACTCAGACGTGATCTGTCTGGGGTCCCCGTCACCCGCTTCACCTATTACTATCACCATCGATTCAGAGTGAAGCGCTCGGTAAGTGTTTTTTTTTTAATTGTCTACAAATGCTTTTAGCTTGTTCACGTGCACATTCTGTGTGCGCCTCTTGGCTTTAATTGTATGCATCACATCAGTTACTTTCGCAACCACTTTTTACGGTCCTATCCATTTAGATTCTAACTTCTTAGATCGGCCCCTGCGTAACGTTTCATCATACATTAACACTTTATCACCGATCTTGAATGTAACTGCTTTTGCACCCTTGTCAAAATACTGCTTGGCCTTTTCCTTTTTTTCTTTGAGATTTTCTCTTGCCACGCGATTCGCGGCGCGTAATCTTTCCTTTAATTCTTGTACATAATTATCTAAGTTATATTGAGTCAAAGGCGGCTTGGCCAACGCCGTCGGTAACTTCGCCTGCCTTCCATACACGAGCTCAAACAGCGTGTACCCCGTTGCCGTGTGCGGCGTGGTATTATACGCAAACATTGCGTATGACACCCACTCGTCCCAATCCGTTTGGTCTTCATTTACAAAGTGGCGGATATACTCCGTTAATGTTCTATGAGAACGCTCCAGCGCCCCGTTGCTTTCTGGGTAATACGCAGTCGTTTGCACTTTACTTATTTTCAGTAAATTTTATACGTTCTTAACCGGTTAACTGGCACGACTTTTTTTACTATTCATGCCCGAACTGGCACCATCGAAAAATTAAGTGAATCCCACAAGATTTGGTATACAAGGGTTTTTTGAGTCGCCGAATCGATTCCGGGGGTTATTTTGTTGATCTGACACTCCCCAACCCCTAAAAAATAGAATTTAGGGGTGAGTTTTTTCAATTCTTTACTAAACCTTTTTTTTATTCTGTCGCTTGTATTGCGGAATGAATAGGGGTTTAAGGGGTTAAT
>NW_018023141.1:12522-14602 GCF_002006095.1 Pseudomyrmex gracilis | reverse complement strand
CGATAGTTTATTCATGAAACTTTTTTTGTTCATAAGTTTTTTATAAACAATGAGCGACGGCTAAAACTTTTAGAAACGTACTCAGGAAGATCATATTTACAATATATCAAAACGAGAAGCCGATCGGAGGGGGCTCCCCTATTCTGTACATTTACCGAAGTAACACTGTTATTGAAAATATATTTACGAAAAAAAAGAAAACTATTTAAAAAAATGAATGAAGAAAATATCGAAATTCATTTTATAGATGAAACAGGCACGAAATATGGCATAAAAGTATGACCTCTTCCACATAATTCTTTAGCCTTGGAATTCTCTTTTGATATGTTACATTCAAATGAATAAGGCCTGGTTTATGCGGGCAATAACTGTTAACTTATGCCGGAACCGGTAGAGTTTAATTATAGGATTTCAATACTTCTGTTTATACGCTTTCGGCAATTTTGTATAAACAGAAGCATTGAAATCCTATAGTTAAACTATACCGGTTCCGGCATAAGTTAACAGTTATTGCCCGCATAAACCAGGCCTAAGAGCATCTAAATCTTCTTCGCTATCAGACGATGAAGATGAATTTTCTAATTTTCTTAAAACAAGTAATAAAATAAGAAATAGTTGTGTGTCAAGTTGACCTCAAGGTTCAGAAATAAATAATTGGTATCCAGGAAAGAGGCGTTACTGAACAATTTGCTAGATGATATGCAGATGTGTTATATTTTGAAAAAATTATTACAGACGTTTCGACTATACATTTTTAGTCTTCATCAGTGTTCTGTGTAATAACAAAATTGGTAACATAGAGAATTATTTGATGTCGTGTAAACTACAAAACTAAAATTAAAAATAAAATTGCAACTTACCAATTTATAATCACCATCAAAAATAAGACGACGAGTATAATAATTTAAAAGATGTTATCAAATTATAAATAGATGTTGTCGAGTCAAAGTCGTCGTCTAAACTAAGTATGATGATAAGAGAAATCGAAGAAAGCACGTTTACAAATGATTGAGTAGAAACGTTGCTTTATGATGTTTGTAGCGGTAAAATTGAAATGGTCATAGGAAAGATACATTACTTAATTTTGTCCAATAACGGTAAATATATATTGTCTAACATGTCTGTGTCTTGCATTTTATTAAGACTTTGTGTTTGCAATTTAATGTGCAACATTTCAGACGTGAGTCTTTTAACTCCACACAAATATTAGACTTAGAATCAAATTACATTAAAAGACTCACGTCTGAAATGTTGCACATTAAATTGCAAACACAAAGTCTTAATAAAATGCAAGACACAGACATGTTAGACAATATATATTTACCGTTATTGGACAAAATTAAGTAATGTATCTTTCTTATGACCATTTCAATTTTACCGCTACAAACATCATAAAGCAACGTTTCTACTCAATCATTTGTAAACGTGCTTTCTTCGATTTCTCTTATCATTATACTTAGTTTAGACGACGACTTTGACTCGACAATATCTATTTATAATTTGATAACATCTTTTAAATTATTATACTCGTCGTCTTATTTGTGATGGTGATTATAGATTGGTACGTTGCAATTTTATTTTTAATTTTAGTTTTGTATTTTACACGACATCAAATAATTCTCTATGTTACCAATTTTGTTATTACACAGAACACTGATGAAGACTAAAAATGTATAGTCGAAACGTCTGTAATAATTTTTTCAAAATATAACACATCTGCATATCATCTAACAAATTGTTCAGTAACGCCTCTTTCCTGGATACCAATTAAGTAATAAAATATTCATCAGTCTTTTTCTTTGGTCAGCCATATTTCACTAAAGTAACGTTCGGGGAGCTCAAAAGCATGAGCTTCTTTTAATCTCCTCGAACACACCTGTCAGCGTTAGCGTCTGTTGCGCGATAGCGCGCTCTTCGAACGCAGCCATTATCTTATCTTCAAGGCGGTTATCTGAAGCCGTCTATAAACGCGCCTTTGCTTTGCCCACATGTGACGTCATGTAGATGATATTATCTTTGCTTCAAGATAGTTGTCTGAAGCCGTGTCTATAAGCAGAGAGAAACCTGAGAGCGGCCATCC
>NW_018023141.1:808-12327 GCF_002006095.1 Pseudomyrmex gracilis | reverse complement strand
AACGGCCTTTGAGTTCCACTTTTGTGGAAATACGGCTAAAACCAGCGGCTGAAACCGTCGTAAAAAATTACTATAGGATGGCCGCTCTCAGGTTTCTCTCTGCTATAAGTATATATGGTCTAAGGTCTGCAGTCTGCACTCTTCCACGAGCGCACACGGACGACGGCGGTTTCGCTTGTGTGCGTTCCCCTACCACTTCGGTGCTAGCCGGCTGCTTGATCTTTCTCGACGCTTGGAATCGTGCACATAGCACGGAATAGAACCATGTCCACGTTTGGACATAGCGTACGTATCGACAAGTCGCTCGTGGACATCGCTACGTAGTTGCCAATGTGCACCACCCATGGACATGCGCTAACTTACGGGCCGGAATAGCGATCGTAAAAACTATTATGGGCCTGGCCACTCTCAAGCTTCTCTCTGCTAAAACTGTGAACATTGGTAGTGAGTGCCGGTACCGGTTTCTTGTGATCTCTACGCGTCTTNACCACAAAATCGTATTACTTAGGTAATTTTTCTTTTTTTCTTATCTATATTATATCTTATTACAGAAAGAAATAAAGTTTCAGATTAATTTTCTATTCTACATTTTTATTGCAATATTTCTTACATATTATCTATTATCACACATCACACAATTCGAGGTTATGCCTTAGAACGTATAAAAAATATGTATATTTCTTTTCTCGTTCTTTATCTCATATAAAAATCTTTTATGTTGCAGTGTAAAGCAGAAAGAAAACGTTAAAAGTGTTGTGTTGCCTCATCTTTTATTTCTGTCTGGATTTTCTTTGCATAGAATAAAGAAACAGTAAAAAGATTACTCTCCTCTCGATAGAGATAAAAAGTGTAAAGTAAGTATGATAATTACTTATAAAATTACATATACAATATTACTTTATTAAAACATATATACCTATGTATTACTCAGAAGTAGAGTACAGTGTTATGTATATAGTATATTACTTTCTCAAAAACAAAAGTTGTACATGTTATTAGATTGACAGTCTAATAATGATTGTATATGTACGCATGTCTGTACATACTGTTATTATTAGAAATTGTCAATCTGATAAAATGTAAAAATCTTGTTCTAAAAAGAAATGACTTAATACTATCTTCTATTACGAAAAAGAATTACTGGCAGTAATATATTGCGGCAGTAGTACGAAAAAATTACTGGCATTTTGTATAATTGCCAGTAATATTCTCAGTGATTCCTGTAATACCTAATAATATTCCTATGTCATTGTCAGTAATATTTATATTACTGACTTTATTTATATGTAATCGACAGTAGTTCTTTTTTGTAAGGGTTTGAAGCATTTATACATATGTATATTTCTTTTCTTATTCTTTATCTCACATAAAAATCTTTTTATGTTGCAGTGAAAATCGGAAAAGAAAAGTTTATTGTGCTGCCTCATCTTTTATTCCTGTCCATTTGGATTTTGTTACTTTGCGTACAATATAGAAACAGTAGAGAGATTACTCTCTTCTTCACAGATATTAAAAGCGTAAAGTAAGTTAATAATTACTTCTAAAATCACTGATGCATATGTATATTTCTTGTAATATGATATTGTATATTTCTTTTAATATGTTTATGCTTTTGGAAATTTATAATATTACAAAGCAAAATCATACTACGTGATTCTAATTACTGGCTAGCAGTAATATTACATGTACAATAGTATGTGACAATGGTTGTCAAAGCGGTACTTAAACTTTTAAAATCGCAATAAAATTTAAATATTATATTTTATTATCACGTATTGCTGAAGTGATTTTAAAATACTTTATCAATCAAATTGTAGAAATAAATAAGCAGTTCAAACTAAAGGCAGGGTGGTTTGCCGAATAATAAATTCGAGAAAGAGAATCCAGACGTTTTAGCTGTTTATTAAAGTCATTGGTGGAAAAAAACTTGGAATTTATAACAGTTTTTCAAATCAAAGGAATTGACGATGTGGTTTTATAGGAATGTTGAATAAATGGTCTAATAAAGTGAAAAAGATGAAAAGTACTGTCAGTGTCGGTGTTGACGAGTTTAATGTTGACGATGCTTTCAAATTAACACTTTCATCTGCTTGATTTTATTACAAGACTATTTATTTAACCAACATGTTCCTGTAAGACCATATCGTTAATTTCTTTGCTTACAATTTCTAATTTTTTTTCCACTGATGATGACTTAAATAAAAAGTCAAAACGTCTGGATTATCCTTCTCGAGTGTATTATTAGGCAAAACCCCTGGTATAAATTGCCTTCTTATTTCTGCAATTTGATTTTTATTGATAAATATCAAATTCTGTCACTCTTTAAATGATTACTCAGCACATTATTACTTGATAAATATGTCTTTATAACATTAATATATTCACTTTTTTACAGCGTAGTAATTGTATATTTGTATGTAAAAGTTTGGTTTTTAATATGTATAGTGCACAAAATAGTAATATTGACATTTCCAAACGTCATGCTAGACGAATTATTGCAAGTAAAACTGCAATAGATATTGCAGAATCTTCCACACAAGCTTTCATAAAGTTTTCAAATGGTAAGAGTACCTCTGTTGAAATAAATAATAATTCAGGTCTTAATACAACTTCTGAAGTAAATATTACGTATTCAGTTTTATCTAGTAATAATTATGAACATGTAAATAAAACTACAGAAGAATATGATGATAATATATCACAAATTTTAAATATAGATAATAGAAATGATAATAGAAATGATAATAATAATATAAATAATAATATAAATAATGAGAATAATAATGAAGAAGCATTTAGAAATGCCATAGCTGAATGGAGTATAAAATATAACATTCGTCACAATGCATGTAACGCATTATTAAAGATTTTACAAGAACATACATCATGTAATTTTTTTAAAGATGCACGGACAGTGTTAAAGACTCCACGACAAACAGAAATTTTAAAAATATGTGGAGGAGAATATTTTTATTGGGGTTTTAGTAACATAATTAGAACCATGTTATTGAAATGTAATAATGAACATATTCATCTTTTACTCAATATTGACGGTGTTCTTTTAGCCAAATCATCAAACGCATCTTTATGGCTTATTTTATGTTCCAATATGACGCATAAAGATGTGTATCTTGTTGGTGCAGTTTTTGGACATAAGAAACCAANAGATTCAAATGTTTTTTTACAAGCTTTAGTAAATGATTTAATTTATTTTATAAACAAAGGTTATGTTCATAATAATAAAGTAATAAAAATTAGTTTGGCTGGTTTAATATGTGATGCACCGGCAAAATCTTTTGTTTTATGTACAAAAAACCATATCGGCTTTGACAGTTGCACAGAATGCATTATCAAAGGAGAATATCTAAACGGAAGAATTTGTTTTCCAAGTGGAAAATTATATCCTACAAGAACAGACAAACTATTTGCCATGCAAGCTTACAAAGATTTTTAAATTGGTTACAGTATTTTGAATAATATTCCAGGATTCTTACCTCTAACTCGAACTCCATTAGACTATATGCATTTAATATGTTTAGGCGTTGTGAAAAAAATGATTCTTCTTTGGATTAAAGGACCGCTATGTGTACGGTTAAACAGAAAAGCATTAAATAAAATATCACATTTGTTACTTCTAATTAAAAGTTCAACGCCAAAAGAATTTATTAGAAAGCCAAGATCTATTAGCGATATTAAACACTGGAAAGCAGTAGAATTTAGATATTTTCTTTTATATACAGGACCTATAGTATTACGTCATATATTAAAAAATGAGTTATATAATCATTTTCTTATACTCCATGCAGCTATGACAATTATTACGTGTCCAAATTTATGCCAAGGGTATTTTTTAAAATTTGCTGAAGCTTTATTTCACAATTTTGTCATGTCTTTTGAAATACTGTATGGTACAGAATACGTATCACATAATGTTCATAATTCGTTTATGTTCTGATGTTAGAACATTTAGTCCAGTAGATAATTTCAGTGCATTCCGTTTTGAAAATTTTATAACATGCATAAAAAAACAATTAAGAAAAAATGAAAAGCCACTACAACAGTTAATAAAAAGATACAAAGAAGCTGAACATATATCATCATTGTTACAAAATAATTCCAATAATACAAAATTATATACATGTCATAATTTGCATAATAATGGACCGATTTGTGATTACAATGTTAAATCACAATATTTGCAGATATCTAACAATAAATTTTATATAAATTGTAAAAGTTTTGCTAATAATTGCTGTATTTTAAAAAATGGCATCTGTATTCTGGTTTTGAATATAATCGAAGATAACAATAATAATATATTTTTCATTGGTAAGAAGCTTACATATGTAAAAGATTTGTATGATAAACATAGCGAATCAAGCCAATTCGGCATTAAAGTAATGATTGTGAAAAGTGATACACTATATATTTCTGGCCAATTACAAAGTTACTATATAAAGCATGGAAGATTGTATATGAAAGTGAACCAAATACATTTGCAATATTTTCCTTAAAGCATGTACTTTGATATATTGTATATTGTTATTTTAAAACATTTGTAATAAAATTCTTTTATATACAATTACAAATATACAATCTTTCTTGAAACGCTAGAAGAATGAGTTGTGGATATATTNTTTTGGAGTTCCACGACGGACTGCAATTAGTACCAGCAATATGGTATAACGCTGACAAGCAGTCATGTTTTTGGCCCAGTCATTATAAAACAAAACTCCGCATTAACACAGCAATAATAAGACAAGAAATACCAAAAAATGAATTAGATTGGGAAAAACTACCCGTAAAACGAATGTTTGCTGTGGCAGGTACATAAATAACGTTTTCTTGTATGTACATACATATATATATATATATATATATATATACATACATGTATGTATAACTCATATTTTGTTTTTTTTTCGATAAAGAAACTTATGAAAAGGGAGTTAAAAAATTAGTCGTTGCGCAGGATACATCTAATATAGAAAATAAAATTTCATCTGACGAGGTAAGAAAAAGAAAAAAAAACAAAAACAACGCATAAATGCAAAAAAGTATTTTTTATCTTCTTTCAGACGAAGAAAATAAAGAAAATCGACACATCAAAAAGAAGAAACTACCTCCTTTTCCACAATTACAAGATTATATATCAAGTAAGCCTATAATGAGCGAAGTTATAGAAAATATTAACACATCACATAAAGGAACTTTCATTGATAAAACGTACAATAAGAGCAGTAAGTAAAAATAACTTATTTACTATTCATAAATCAGTACTAACATTTCTACTCTTTTTCTTTATCTTTTTCTTTTTTTTAGACAGGTGTTTCCAGACAATGCATTCTAAACAGTTCAATATATGCTGAAAACACTGTTATTGAAGATACTTCTAATGAAGAAACTACTAATAAAAGATATAATAGCAGTAAGTAGAAACAATCTATTTACTATTCATAAATAATCTGTACTAACATTTGTACTCTTTTTCTTTTTTTTTTTATACAGGTGTTTCCGGACAATGCATTCCAAGCAGTTCAATATATGCTGAAAAAACTGTTATTGATGCTGATATGAATAAAGAAAATGTTTCTGATGGTACGTATATTAATCTTAAAAATGCGTTCTGTTTCATGCATATGCGCGTATTTATTTATAGTACACGTTACGTATACTATAGATTATATGCGCATATGCATGAAACGCACTCCTAATGCTTTTTTCTTGTTATTATAAAAGCGTATATGTATGTAGACAAATATATATTTTATTTATTTAATATTCATTTCAAAGCGCGCGTGTATTCACACACATACGCATACAAACGCATACAATACTACAATCACATAATAATTGTTACAGAATTTAAAAAGCAAATTTTATTTAAATTAAATAAACTATTATATAAAATGGACATATTGCAAAATAAAATTAATTTGCTTGAAGAAAAAATATCACATCTAATAAATATAAACGAAGAATTAGATATTCAATTACCAATATTATCACTGGATGAATTACAATTATTTGAGGAGCAATTAGAAGAAAAAAGATTTAGAAATCAAATGGTATTATATATTTAATAGCTGCTATTTTTTTACTATTAGCATTAGTATATACTCAGGCAGATATGTGTGTGTGTAAAATCTAATATTATTTATACGCTTTAATTTTTTAGCTTTATATTTTAAAGCTGGTTGGTGGAAGCAATCCACATATAATGATACGCAACATGTTAAAAAAAGTATTCACAAATACTTTAGCTCTACAGTTCAGCTAGGCTGGTAAAAAAGCTAAGCGCAATTTCAAAGACTTGAAACTTGCAAATATAATCATACGTAAGTTTTTATAATTTTATTGTAAAATTGGTTTTAACTATATATAATGTAGCACTTGAAAAGATTTTCCCTATATATTTTCTTGGCATCAGCATAATTGCAACACTTTTCCATGTTATTTTTTATCAATATATATATTTCAGAATTAATATTTTCAATATACTCTATCATATACTTTTGCATTATAAAGTCTGTTCGTACAATATATACGCAGGCAAACGACACTGAGATTATTACGTCTATATCAAAATGGCTTGCTCAAGGTAACTTAAGATGTCAAAGAGAAAGGTACGTACATCAATATATATTTATATAGATATATAACATATATATACATATAATATTAAATATGGAAGTCACAAAACATATAGAAGATGTAAACTTACTATGAATTATTTTTATTTTACTAAATATTTTATTATTTGAATATAATTTTTAACTTTCTTTGGTTTTAAATTTCTAGGCCAACGGAACCAAGGTAAACACATGCTCTACATACACCTGATGTGCTCAAGCAGTTGTATAAAAAAAAGTTTTTATTTTGCAATTATATTTGCACTTGTATGCAATATTTTTATGTGATACCTAACAATATATACTTACCAAAGATACACTTAAAAAGAGACATGTACTAAAGATATAACTATATTAATGATACGTTACTTACCTGATTACATAACTACATATTAATGAAAAAGTAAAATGCAATATATAGATATGCGCGAAGAAATGACGGATTAATCTAGCAAAAGTAAAAGAGTTTTTTTTCTGTGCATCATTGTTTTTACTTTATGTTATTTAAAGAGTATACATATATTTTATGTAAAAAGCGACTTTTCTTATGTACCTAAAAGTGAAATGTATAAAATACTATATAAAATAAAGTAACAATATTAATTGGATAAAACAAAATTATTTAATTAATTTCTATAGAAAACCAACAATTTATATATACTTTTTTAATATGCAAATTGCTTCGCATTTAATAAATAAACTTTGACAATATATAAAGACATCCAAGACATCCAAGATGAAAACAAACTTGTTGCAATAACTTCGTTGAGTCATGTTCGTTGTGTGACATCATTTTTCATTGTGTCTTTCTCTATTAAATTTGAAGCAATTTGCATATTTGTGCAATGCGTTTCAATATTACAATACATTGTGCTTTAAAATTACAAATACATTGCACGATAACATTACTTTAATCTTACATTGCAATATTTTTGAAGGCGGACATTTCAACGTTGCCGTAAGCTTGCAGTAACATTGCAGAAATATTTCGCAACTACCATGCAATATTACAATGTTTCAACGTTTTCAAGGTTGATGCAATGTTTCTGCAATCTTTCGGTGCTGTATGGGGTATAAAACGACAAATTTTTAATTTCTGATTTAAAATTCCGATTTTTACAATACTGAATACAAGTCGGCATTTTTCTGTTTGAAAGTAAAAAATAGAATAGATCAAATACTAACACGATTCTATGATTGACAGTTTCCACTACGTTGCCGGCATATTGCTTTACGATTTTGGCCAAATCTCTGATTGGTTGCTACTGCGCATTTTCGGAATAACTCACTTGTTGTTCTTACATTATGAAACGCAGCCTTAAAGGTAAAAGAGGAAAATTGGCCAAATTGACGGTCGTAACGGTCGGACGTGGATAGTGACGCAGAAGACATTTTTGAACTATTTCGGTGTTTTTACACCAGTTTTCTTAACAGTGGTGATAACAGGCGAGTCGCCTGCGTAAAACATTTACTTTAAGTGTGTTATATGAACTGATCTTGGAATGGCGTATGAGCTGCCTCTGTAGCCCGCGAGCCACAATTGCACCCTAACCCTAACCCCTATTAATTAAAGGTACTCTTCTTTTTTCTTTTATCTAAATTATATCCTAGTAAACAGGAAATAAAGGAAATAAAGTTTAAGATTAATTTTTTATACATTTTTATATACTATTGCAATATTTTTCACACTTTGTCTATTAATTACATCTCACAAAATTCGAGGTTACGCTGTTAGAAAGTATAAAAAACATGTATATTTCTTTTCTTATTCTTATTTATCTTATGTAAAAATCTTTTTATGTTGCAGTGTTAAGCGATAAAAAAAAAAGTTAATTGTGTTGATGTGTTAATTGTGTTCATCTTTTATTGTATACTTGTCTATCTATATTCCCTTATTCTACATAGAATCTAGACACAGCAGAGAAATACTCTCCTCTCCTGGTAATAAATTTTCCATGTATAAAATTGTATGGACATATTCGGCATATAAATTTGTATAATTAGATATAATAATTTTAATTTATGTATAAGTATATATGATTATATATCAAAAATTTTTTAAAAATATAGTAAAAATATAGTTTTATATAATTTTTTGTATCTAACATGATACTAATAAAGTTATTTTGTAATTTGATATGGAATATCTCTGAAGCCATTCTCTTAAAAAAAATTCTTCGTGTATAAAATTGTATGGACATATTCGGCATATAAATTTGGATAATGAGATATAATAATTCTAATTTGTGTATAAGTATATATGAAAAATTTTTTACCGGGCTCGACAGAAATAAAAAGTGTAAAGTATGTATGATATCCCGCAAACAATTTCTGATTGCGCAGACTTGACAAACAGAAACTATTTCCTGAAACGCTACAAAAGGGAAACATGTTTTGGTGCTGTTAAAACTGTTAGCACACGAAGACAAAAGACGCAACAAACTCTGTCGGCAATATATATGAGAGTTTGTATCAATAGCAAATACATAAATGTCGATGAAGTTGACGATAAATAAACGATTGATAACAAGCAGCTCTGCTTTTAGGAATACCGTAACCAAACAGTCCGCAAAACCATAGCAGCATTTGTTTACGACAGAAAGGTGATTGCAATAAGGTCGATCTGTTGAATGCATTGACGACAGATTGCCAGCAAACGCCAAGCAGATCTGTTCGAGCATTTGTGTAACCTGTTCGCACGCAAGACTACAACACTATCTGTTTGACATTCACGCAACAAAATAGCGATTATTTGCGGTCGTATCTGTCACCCATGTTGATGATAAATTGTTAGCAGACATTAACCTTTACGCTGCCGGAGCGTCTATATATAGACGCTGTTGAGCAGCCTATCAAAACATGCATAAACTTCCACAAGAAGTATATATAAATACGTATAAGTACTTATATATAGTATATGTACACACATACACTCCCTTCTCCACACACATACATACGCGCGCGCGCGCATATATATTTTGCCCCTGAATGTTACATGCTCAGTATTTTACAATTGACTAAGAACTCGGTACACATTATAATCCTATGCTTAGTTTCGATTTCTCTCACCAGGTGGCAACCCATCAAGTTTAACCCATGATAAGATTGTGCCCATGACCTTATATATAAAGAGGCCACCACCTTATCGCAAAACTCTGTATTAGATATATACGTGTTGCTCTCATTACTCTTTATTTTCTCGTGATATTTATTCTTTTATCTAGTTTTTTCCGATTTTCTCAACTAGATAATTATAATGGATGTTGAAACTGTAGACTTTAGCAGTGGCGAATCAGAATTAGAAAAATCCGATAATGAACATGATATGACTGGTGCATCTGAAGCTGTAGATGATGACTTATTGATATTGATGAAGATAATCCTGATGTTATCTATGATACCTTATTTTATTCTTCCATAAAAGATTTCACAGGTTCACCTGGTATTCAGAGTACTATTACTGTTCCAGATGATACTCCATTGTGCTACTTCGAAATTTTTTTCACTTTAATTCTTTTAGAAATGATAACAGCACAAACAAATCTATACCAGGAACAAAACCCTGAAGGCCCGCGATAAAATATGAAGTCCTGGGAACCTCTTACAGTTGATAAATTACGGATTTTTCTTGGAACAACAATCAATATGGGACACGTTTGAAAAGGTGCAATTCAAAATTATTGGAGCACAGATCCTCTGTTGGAAACTCCAATTTTTAGAAAGATCATGCGTCGAAATAGATATCTCCAAATCTTGCGATGTTTGCATTTTTCAAACAACGAAGAAATAGTGAATCATCCTCTGAAAAAATTGAAACCTGTAATTGACGATCTAAGAGAAAAATTTTCAAATTCTATATTACCAGGACAGAATCTTTATATTGACGAAAGTTTAATTTTATGGAAAGGGAAGCTGTACTTCAAACAATTTTTACCGTTGAAACGACATCGTTTTGGTATCAAATTGTTTAACCTAGTTGATTGTAAAACTGGATTTTTGATAGATTTCATTGTATATACAGGTTCAGATACCGATTACGAAAAGTTTGGTTTGGGTATTACTGGTGACATTGTAGCTCATTTCTTAAAAAATTTTTTCAACAAAGGTCACGTCATTTACGTGGATAATTGGTATTCATCTCCAGAATTGGCCAAATTTCTACATCACCGTGACACAGGAATCTATGGAACTGTGAAGAAGAATAGGAAATTCATGCCAAGGTTAGAGAATAAACTAAATAAAGGTGAGATTCAGGTCGCACACAATGACGTCTGGTTAGTAATGAAATGGATGGACAAAAGAGAAGTTTACATGATCACAACAGTCCATGAAGTTAGATTTAGCCCTACCGGTAAAAAACATTGGCGAACTAAAGAAGATATCGTGAAACCACTCTGTATCTGTGAGTATAATAAAAATATGGGAGGGATCGATAATATAGATAAGCAGTTATCTATAACAGAAACCATTAGAAAAACTATGAAATGGTATCAAAAATTATTTTTTCATTTTGTGGATTTAGCATTGGCAAACGCTCACGTATTGTACAATCAAAAAGTGGAAAAAAAACTTTCTTTTCCAGAGTTCCGTATAGAAGTAGTTAGAAGATTATTCAATCTTGAAGTTCATAAACATTCATATTTAGCTCCAACTCATTCACGACTAACAGGACGTCATTTCCCTGTTGAAATTTCTAACAAAGGTTCATCTGCAATTCTACAGCGTAAGTGTAAACTTTGCGTTATGAAGAAAATAAAACGACGCTCTAAGTATGAATGCAATATCTGTCACGAAACTCTATGTATTATACCGTGTTTTAAGACGTATCATACCAAATCCGAATTACCATAGAAAGATTTCTCAAAAGTAATTAAAAAAAAAAAAAAA
>NW_018023141.1:0-743 GCF_002006095.1 Pseudomyrmex gracilis | reverse complement strand
CGGTCCAATACGCTGCCGGAGGGTCTATATATAGACCCTACCTATGATCGCAACTTTATATAAGTTATATAAAAGATACAACCACAAAATTTGGGAATTTTCTAAGGGACATAATGCTCTTCAAATCCCGGCAGCGTAAAGATTAAGCAGTCTTTGACAGTTGCAACTGGTCCTCAATTGGCATATAAATATATAATAGCTTCCGACGTTTACACGACAGATTGACAACAAACAGTAAGCAGACTTGTCAATCGCGCTGATGACAGATTGATTAAACGCAATTTAATGCATTGTAGTTTCAAATTCCTGCAGATGCATTATTGATAAACAGTACTTTAGAAAGCAATTTTTCTTATAAGTCCTTTTCTTATAAATCATTAAGGAGATTTTTCATTAGAATTTTATTAAATATTGCTCAAATATACTTAGAGAACAGTGCTGGAATTTCCAGTCTGGAAGAAAAATGCAATTGTCAATCACAAACCTGAATAAACAACCCTGATAGAAAACCATTTACAAAATTATACTAATAAATAAATTATATTAATAATTATTATTTATTAAATTAACCATTTACAAATATGTGACGAAATCTTGCACTAAAATTGTTATTTGCAATCATACAGATATATTTTAGGAAATACCCTTACGAAAAAGAACTACTGCCGATTACATATAAATAAAGTCAGTAATATTTATATGTCAGTAATATAAATAGGGTTTCCTTACAAAAAAGAACTACT
>NW_018023140.1:11322-14613 GCF_002006095.1 Pseudomyrmex gracilis | reverse complement strand
GAAAATTCAATCAGCAATATCTTAATACTGACTGAACCGATCGGCATTATTCTACTCTCAATCAATTCAGGTAAAAAAGCAGAAAAGAAAAGTATTAATGTGTTTTTTTTGTCCGAGGCTTGTTTTTGAAGCTGTTTACAGAAAACGTTTTGACTTCTAATTTTTCAAGTTTTCTGACTAGATAGGCAAGTGGTGGGAAAAATCGACCGGCTAGGTGGAGAAGGAAATTCGACCGGCTAGATGGTGGGGAACTGTCACTTTATCTGTGGTGTAAAAGATGGCAATATACATGCGTCTACACGACGCGTGATAAGTATAAGAAAACGTACGAGAAAAAGAATAAGAAAAAAAGAGAAAAAAAGAAAGAGAGTGGAAGAAAGAGTGACAGAGAGTGGGAGAGAAACTGAGAAAGAGTGAGAGAGAATGAAAAAAAGAAAGAGTGAAAGAAAAATACGTGAGAAAATAAAAGAGAGAATGCGAGAAAGAGTGAGAGAGAGTGAGAGTGAGAATGAGGAAAAATGAGAAAAATTGCAAGAGTGAGAGAAAGAGAGAGTAATAAAGAGTGCGAGAGTAAGTGCGACAAAGTGAGAGAAAGTAAACGAGAGTGCAAGAAAGAATGATAGAGAGTGCCAGAGAGAGTGAGAAAAAGTGCGAGAGAGAATAAGAATGAGTAAGAAATAGTGCGAAAAAAAGTGAGAGAGAGTGAGAAAGAGTGCAAGAGAAAGTGAGAGAGAATGCGAGAAAGAGTGAGAGAGAGTAGGATAAAAAATGAGACAGAGTGAGAGAATGTGAGAGAGTGTTATAGAGTGCGAGAGAGAGTAAGAGAGAGTGAGAAAGAGTGCAAGAGAGACTGAGAGAGAGTAAGAGAGAGAGAGAGAAAGTGTAAGAATGCGAGAGAGAGTGAAAGAAAGTGAGAGAGACCAAGAAAGAGTGCAAAAAAGAGTGAGAGAGTGCAAAAAAGAGTGAGAAAGAGTGCGAGAAAGAATGAAAGAGAGTGCGAGAAAGAGTAAAAGAGAGTAGGATAGAAAATGAGAAAAAGTGAGAGAGTGTGTTATAGAGTGCGAGAGAGAGTAAGAGAGAGTGAGAAAGAGTGCGAGAGAGAGTAAGAGAGAGTGAGAAAGAGTACGAGAGAGAGTGCAAGAGAGAGAGAGAAAAAAAGAGAGTCAGAGTATGAAAAAGAAAAAATGTAAGAAAGAGAAAAAAACGGATTGTGAAATAAAAAATAAAAGAGAAATGTGAAAACGACGGCGCGAAAATTAAAAACAATAGTGAGTTTAATCTTTAATGTTTGTTTTCTATATCTAACTAATGCATTATTTGACACAATTAATAACGTAAAAATTATTATACACATTTTATTTTTATTTTCTTTATTTCTTTGTACAAATTTTTTAAATTCTTAATTGAAAACTTATAAGACTGAAACGCCGTGAAGTTCTGAAAAAAAAGAAATATTAGTTATAAACACAATATATATATATATCACACACACACATATATATATATATTTATACATATATATGTAATTTATGTATATATTAACAACTGTATCAATTTTTCATGCACTACTTAATAATACTTACAATTTATATTGAAATAATAAGTTTTAACTAAGCCTCTATCACGGCCACGGCTACTCATCCAGGCCGCCCTGCTTCTTCCAGCGCTTGTTACTCTTCTACCTGCAAAAACAATAATATGTATACAGTGCACTTGGAAATGCTTGCATTTTGTAACATTGTCACTTATAGAAATTTTTATCGACTTCTATTTGTGTGGATTGTGTGTGTTTGTGGATTGTGTGTGTGTGTGTGTGTGTGTGGATCAGGGTGTTTCTGATGATTGAGGATATTTCTACGTATGTGTGTATGTATGTATTATTTATTAATATATATTTAATAATATTATTCTTTACTTACGCTTGTGTGGTTCAAAAGATGGATCTTTTTCCTTTCTTTTGACAGAATCTGTAAAACCATATATAAAATTTTATATTCCGTAGGTATTTACACATACATGTACATTGTAATAGTGGCATATGACCTTGTCATAAAAGGTCACATATAAAACTTTACAAAAGAAATTTTATATTTATTATGTTAGATGTGTGTGTATGTACACGTGTATACTATATATATACACGTGTACATACACTCACATCTAACATAATAAATATAAATATAAATATAAAATTTATTTTGTAAATTGTATATGTGACCTTTTACGACAAGGTCATATGCCACTACAATGTACATGTATGTGTAACTACATACGGAACATATATTTTTTTATATGGTTTTTACAGATTCTGCCGAAAGAGAAGAAAAAGATCCACCTTTTGACCCACACAAACGTAAGTAAAGAATAATATTCTTAAGTATATATTAATAAATAATACATACTGTAACGTTTTTCGGTGTTCTTACTGATTTCTTGCGTCTTCCCGCCCGAAACGGAAGTGCGAAATCGGGACACGGACGGAAGTCCGCGAGATCGGGAACGTCTGTATCGGCAGGAAAGAAAAGGGTGGTCACACGAACATACCGCTGAGCCGAGCCGACGGATCCTTTGATGGAATTTTGGGCGCCAGATGCGTGACCGCGTCAATTTTTGCGTCGCTCGACATAACAGGCCGACTAGCTCGATTGGAACGGAGAGGGGTTGGGTCTATTGTTTTTAGGTAACAGGCTGTCCCTCCAAAGATGAAAAGAAAGTGCGCGAAAGAGGTAGAGAGGCGTAAGCAGGCGCTAGTGTGTTTCGGTTAACAAATTTATTAATGTGATATTACAGAATGGTAAATAAAGAAAAGGAACTATGAGATCAACGAAGGATAAATAAAGAAAAAAAAAGATAATATAAAAAAATGGTGAATAAAGAAAAAGAAATATAAAAATAGATGAGAGCTTAAACAACGTACGGAAAAGCACTAGTAAAAGATATTACACAGCGATTAATATGAACAGAACGCAAACACGCAAAATTAGCAGAATACGCCGCCACGTCGCGCGGCCGAGGCGAGATATTAAACAGAGTCAAACGGTTAATGAATCGACAGCGGTAAAACTGCGTTCCTTTGCCCGAATCGCTAGGGGTGGCTCTTTACAATGCTGGCGGTGAAATAGCGCAAATGCACGGTTCACCCACGGCGACAAAGCTTTCGTTGGTTTAGTTTCGCAGGAAGCAACTTAAGCAGGGAGCGAGCGGGGTCGAGGAGACGCACGGCGCTCTCCGTTAACGTTCCGCCGGACAACGCGACTCCAGGCAAAATCGGCGATTAATACGACAGCTCTA
>NW_018023140.1:7925-9382 GCF_002006095.1 Pseudomyrmex gracilis | reverse complement strand
GTAAAAGATTTTATAAAAAAATAAATATATACACGGTGGGCCATTTTAATCTCAACAGCCATATATCTCGATTTTTATGCATGCTCTGGAAAAATGGTTCAGACAAAAGTTGCTCGGAATAATAGGGGCCAACTATCTGTGCAATTAGATTTGACTTTGACACTAAATGTCAAGGTCATTTCAAGGTCAAAACGTTTTTTTTTATGGGAACCTATATTTTTAAAATCGGATTCGAAAAAAGCGGAAAATTTTACGTCCAGATACGTATTTAAGTTCAACATTAATGTGACCTTTATAGGTCAAATAAATCCCTAAAAACCAACCCTGCTAAACCACAAGTAGGCTAACCCAATAGTTAGGTTCATCTAAAGACGAGGTTCCGCAAGGGTAAAATTACAGCGATCACGTGGTTGTGGGGTTGCCTGCTCGTCTTTAAATACACCTAAATATTGGGTTAGCCTACTTGTGGTTTAGCAGGGTTGGTGTTTAGGAATTTATTTGACCTATGAAGGTCACGTTAATGTTAAACTTAGATACGTATTTGGACGTAAAATTTTCCGCTCTTTTTGAATCCGCTTTTAAAAATATGGATTCTCATAAGAAAAAAACGTTTTGACCTTGAAATGACCTTGACATTTATTGTCAAGGTCAAATCTGATTGCACAGATAGTTGGTCTCTATTATTCCGAGCAACTTTTGTCTGAACCATTTTTTCAGAGCATGCATAAAAATCGAGATATATGGCTGTTGAGATTAAAATGGCCCACCGTGTATAAAATAAAATGTATAGTATTTCCTTCGTAGTAAATTGTGTCATATAATGCGTTAGTTAGAAAAAAGAAAACGTGAGAAAAAAGAAAAGAGAGTGAAAGAAAGAGTGACAAAAAGTGGGAGTGAAAATGAGAAAGAGTGAGAGAAAGTGCGAAAGTGAGAAAGAAAAAGAGTGATAGAGAATGCCAGAGAAAGTGAAAGAGAGTGCGAGAGAGAGAGCGAGAAAAAGTGCGAAAGAAACTGAGAGTGAGTGAGAGAGAGTGAGATAGAGTGCGAAATAGAGTGAGAGAGAGTGGGAGAGAAAATGAGAAAGACTGAGAAAGAATAAAAAAAAGAGAGAGTAAAAGAAAAATAAGTAAAAGACTAAAAAAGAGAATGCCAGAGAGAATGAAAAAAAGTGCAAAAAAAAGTGAGAAAGAGTGCGAGAGAAAGTAAGAAAGAGTGCGAAAGAGAGCGAGAGAGAGTGCGTGAGAGTGCAAAAGAGAGTGAGAGAGACAGAGAGAGAGCGAGAGAAAGTGAGAAAGAATGCGAAAGGAAGTGAGAGAGAGTGCTAGAGAGAGTGAGAAAGAGTGTGAGAGAGTGAGAGAGAGTGAAGGAGATAGATAGATAGATAGATATGGCTTTATTTATAATGCGCCCTGGAAAAGATTCCCTCAGGCGCAATAAGAAGCAAAATTACAAAGTTA
>NW_018023140.1:0-7855 GCF_002006095.1 Pseudomyrmex gracilis | reverse complement strand
AATCAGTTATCTAACGTGAATAAATATTCAAATAATCTACATTTAAAAGTGGCAAAAGGCTCCCTGCGGATGTCAACTGGTATAGCATTCCAGCAATCTGTCGAGACACTTCTGAAAGACCGTCTATAAAGCTCAGTTCGAGAAAGAGGAAGTATGAGAGAATCATTAAGAGCATGAGTGCTGCGACACAAGGAATGCCTGAATTCATAATTATTGGACAAAATTTCAGGTCGTTGACAATCAAGCAATTTGTGCAACAGGCAACAAATAAGATACTTTCTTCTTGTTTTTATCTTCAGCCAATGAAGTCTTCTGTAGTACGGTGTAACGTGTTCATTCCATCCGATTTTAAAGATGAACCTTATGCAATTGTTAAAAGCTCTGTAAAGACGTAGATTATCTTCCCCAGAGATATCAGTCATTAAAGTGCAGCAATAGTCTAAATATGGAAAACTCAGAGTAGTAACCAGTCTGATCCGAAGTTCATATGTGAAGAGATTTTTGAATGTTTTGAGACGATGAAGCAATCCATTAATGCGTGAAATAATACTGGTAACTTGAAGGCTCCAAGATAGATTACTAGTCAAAATGACTCCAAGATATGTGACTGATTCACTGAACGGTATAATATTTTCATTAATATTGATTTGTGGTAACAAGCGTAGATTAATACTTCTAATAAATCTTGCTGAGCCCATCAACAAAGCAGTGGTTTTGTCCGGATTTAAGGTCAATCCATTGATTCGTGCCCAGTTTGAAACATTACAAATGTCAACATTTACTCTATCCAAAGCTTCACTCAANAAAGCTGGCTCAGTATGTAAATAGATTAGTAGATCGTCAGCGTAGAAATTATACTTGCAATACTGTAAGGATGTACCGAAGTCAGTAACATATAAGATATAAAGTAAGGGTCCAAGAACAGAGCCTTGAGGAACACCCTTCGACAATGGTAACCTTGCAACCGACGGTCTCGGAGGTCGCATCCGCCCGTCGTGAAGAGAGTCTAGAGGCCAGCAGGAGAGCGTAGCGTAGGAATACCATCTCAAGCGACGGAGTAAGGCGTTCGAAGTAACGTCAAGTATTTTTGTAGTGGCAAATCAGCAGATGGTTTTGTTTTTTTTATTTTTTTTTTGTTTGTTTTTGAGCGGACTGTATTTCGTGTATTTAATTTAGTTAGGGATACAGATCCGAGGTGCGTAATGCCCAAATTTTAATCAAAACAATTTTTAGTTTATTTTGTTTTATTTTTTTTAGAGGGACCCAAGTAGAAGGGGTCGACTTGCTAAACTGATGTTTGCCAAAAACACTTGTTTGCGAAGCAGTGTGTAATTATCGCTATGATGTTGTAAGTAAGCGTGGTTTGGATTGATTTTCAATCTGGCTAAGTGTGAGCAATAATTAAGGAGTTAGGTACTAACTTGTAGAACTTAACTTGGTAATTATTACTGTAACTGCAGTAACAGATTATATGTTCAGTGAAAAGCTCACCTAAAAAAAGAAAAACAATAATTAAGGTTAATAAGGTTTTGTATACTTACCTGTAGTCGTTAAAACTAGCTCCGTTCATCCGAGTTAGTCGTCTTCTTCTTCTGGATAGTTGGGCAGTTACCTGAAACAGAAAATAGAGTTAGCAAAACGTCTCGTTAAAAGTTTTTGCTCACGCTTCGTTAGATTGTTTGTGTAAAAAGTAGTTGAATGAAATATTTCATGTAATTCAGCAAGGTTTGTTGTACTTACTCCAGTGTGCTGTACCTCTCTGCGGTGCGTCTGTGTGTGGCATCTAAGTTTGGGTTGCTAATTATTGCGGAAACTTTGCGTGCGTACTTTTCTTCTTTAGAGTGGACGTTTAGATAAGTTTCAGCAATAATTAGGTTTTGAAGGCTAACATCAGGTTGCGTTGACAATTATTGACGGGACTTGGTATACGCGTTACTCTTCTTTAGACAAGGCGTATGGGTAAATTTTGTCAATATTTGTGTGTTGGGACTAACTTTGTTGTTTGTTGGTAATTATTGACAAAACTGTGTGTGCGTGCTAATCTTCTTTAGATTAGGTGCTGGGGCAAGTTTCGTCAATAATTGAACGTTAGTGTTGGTTTCGGTTTGCGTTGGTAATTATTGTTGAGACTTCGCGTACGTACTATTCTTCTTCAGAATGGGCGTTCAGGCGAGTTTCATCAATAATTGAAAGTTAGGGTCCTAACCCTGACAGTCGTAGTAAAGCCTAACCCTCACTAAGGGTGGAATTATTGTTGAGACTGCGCATACGTACTGTTCTTCTTTAGAATAGGTGTTCAGGCGAGTTTCATTAATAATTCAAAGGTTTGGGGTCCTAACTCTGACGGACGTTGTCAAGCCTAACCCTCACAAAAAATTGAATTATTGTTAATACTTGGCGTGCGTAAAAAGCATCTTTTGTAGAGACGATACTGCAAGTTTAACAAATAATTGACGCTTCGTACTTACTTTAGGTCGGGTAGGCCCTCAGAGATTGAAAGCACCTGTAAAACAAAAACGAAATTAGAATTATGACAAATATTTCAAGGGTGGAAAGAGCTTCGATGGGAAAGGTTCCACACTAAGTATTTTCAATAATTGATGCGTTAATAGGTTTTGGTACTTACTTATGTGGGATCCTTATCCATCAATGACTCGGTCGGGAACAAAGAAAGGAGTTGTGAATTATTGGCGAAACTTTGGGAATAAGCTTCTCGAGTGTTGGTGAGACTTTGCTGATGGGAAATTTCAATAATTGAAATTTTCAAAATTGTGTTAACTTTGTAAAAAATTGTCAGTTATGGATAAAACTTTGTCAGTAGACATGGTTTAGATCAAAGAATAGTTCAGTAAAGTTTCATCAATAATTCGGCAAGTTTGTTCTCAAGGCGGGTTGCGCATGCGCGGTTCTCGGGAGGGGAGAGCAAGCGTTCGTGGCCGAGACAGGCGCGCCGCGCAGCAGTTGGAATCGAGCGCTCAAGAGAGCATAGCGCAATAACAACGAGTCCTGCTCAACTTAGTAAATAGTGTAGTACGATCGTTCCGAAGAAATCGGACGTATAGTCATCGTCTCGCTAAACGGCAACGCAGATTGCGACACCGGAAACCCGGTTGTTAATAACGTTTTAGTATGCAATCCTGTAACACAAGAAAGTTGTTATTTTAACAAGTGTGAATAAACAGTTTGTAAACAGTTTACCTATAAACTCAGTGTGTGATTATTTCTCACAACTTGAACTTTGGTAAAACCTGGGCCTTACCAGAAGCCCGTTGTCCGCAGCCATCATCCAGGGTCCGTAATCAAAGAAGATCCAGAAGCAAAGGCGGCAAGTTCGGATGTTCATCTGTTTGGTGAGTCCGTTTTTAAAACACAACGAGAGGATTAGTTCCTTCCTGCTTGGCGGTGAAAGCAGGTGGCGACCGTAAAAGTTAGTTAAACGACTTAACCGTCCGGTCACAACCTTTCCGAAACGGTTCTAGTAGAAACGTCCCGCACCGCTTGTGTACAATTGTGAAGATAAGAACAAATCCATCTGAGCGTAGAATTGGAGAAGTCCATTGGTCGAAGTTTATTAATTAGCCGCTGATAAATTACGTTGTCAAATGCTTTGGAAAAATCGAAGAACACCGATATAGTGATCTTTCTGGAATCAGCAGCTAGTCTGATATCATCCATAATCCTAATTAGAGCCGTTTGAGTTGAATAGTCCTTTCTGTAAGCATTTTGAAATGNATCAAGAAGTTTTCTAGTTTCAAGATAGTCAGTCATCTGCTCCGCAACAATGTGCTCAAACATTTTTGAAAGCACACAGGTGACAGAGATAGGTCTAAAGTGCTTCAGTTCAGAAGGTAATTTAATTTTAGGTAAAGGACAGACAATTGCTGTTTTCCACACTGCTGGGAAAGTTCCATTCATTAGACTAAAATTGTAAATATGTGTTATTATTGGAAGAACGCAAGACAGTGCAAAGCCAATGAGATCCAGTGATATTTCATCATAACCCACGAACTTAGATGTAATACGTGAAAAAGCATCCTTCACTTTACAGATTTCTATATTGGCCCAATAGAATTTTGTATCTTCATATACNGGATTACCGAGATAAATATCAGTCACTGTATGGTCAGATGAAACATGCGACACAAAGTAATTATTGAATTCGTCAACAGTAAAAGGTAGCTTTTTGTCGCTAGAGCGTGTTTTGATGAGACCAAGTTGGCGTAGCTTCTTCCATGTATCAGCAGGTTTTTTAAGGTTTGAGAACGTTTTCAAATAATATTCCTCCTTAGCAACACGCACCAATTCCTTGATTGTATTTCTCAAGACTTTATAAGAGTGATAATTAACCTCAGTTCTGTGCCGTCTCCATCTTCTACGAAATCTGTCTCTCTCAACCATTTGCAGTTTAATATCCGATGTAATCCAAGGCGCAGGTAATAGTTTAAATTGAATTGTTTTAAGTGGTGCATTTTTGTCAAAGCACTGCAGAAGATAAGTATTAAAAAGTGTAACTTTATCATCGAGATTGCTCAATTGAAGAAGCGCATCCCAGTCTTGATTTGCAACTTCATTCAAGAAAGCTGTGGCGTCGAATGTGCTATAGTCTCTGACGGTTATAGTTACTGGAATACATCGTGTGACTGAAATATTGTAAGTGATATCAATTAGATCGTGATATGAGAGGAAGTCAACGGATTCCTGATGAGAGGAAATCAATTTGTTGCACTCATCAACAAAACACAGATCAAGCCAAGTAGATGAAGTGGAGGTATGATGTGTAGGCTCATATGAAACAAGATGCATTGCTGAAGACAACAGAAAGTTTCTAATAAGATCAGAGTCGTAAGAGACATAAGTGAGATCAGCGTTAAAATCTCCACAAATGATAAAGTGTCGATAAGACACGGAGACATCAAGAAAAGTATTGAAAAAGTTTAGCAAATAACCGCAATGTGGCGGTCGATAAGAGATAAGGAGAGAGAGAGAGAGACTAAGATAGAATGAGAAAGAGTGCGAGAGAGAGTGAGCGAGACTGAGAGAGAGTGCAAGAGAGAGTGAGAAGGAGTGCGAGAAAGAGTGAGAAAGAGTGAGATAGAGTGCGAAAGAGAGTAAAAGAGTGTGAAAGAGAGTGCGTGACTGAGTGGGAAAGGGTGAAAGACTACTGTCTGCGACAGAAAGTGAGTGAGAATGAGAGAGAGTGAGAGAAACTGATATAGATTGCGGGAGAAAGTAAGAGAGAGTGAGAAAAAGTGCGAGCAAGACTGAGAGAGTGTGAGAGAGAGAGAGTGAGAGAGAGTAAGAGAGAGAGAGAGAAAGAGTAAGTGAGAGTGAGAAAGAGTGCGAGAGAAAGTGCGAGAGAGAGAGAAAAAGAGTAAGAATATGAAAAAGAGGAAAAGTAAGAAAGAGAAAAATACAGATTGTAAAATAAAAAAGTAAAAGAAAGAAGAAAAGATTGCAAAAGAGAATGTGAATACAAAGGCGGGAAGCTTAAAAACGATAGTGAGTTTAATCTTTAATGTTTGTTTTCTATATCTAAGTAATGCATTATTTGATACAATTAAAAACGTAAAAATTATTATACACATTTTATTTTTATTTTCTATTTATTTCTTTAAACAAATTTTTTAAATTATTAGTTGAAAATTTATAAGATTGAAACGCCGTGAAGTTTTGAAAAAAAAGAAATATTGGTTAAACACGATATATATATTTCACACACACACACACACACATATATATATATATATATATATATATATATATATACATTGGTACGCGGCGGACACCGCGTATGTACCGCGGGAGCTGGGTGAACGGCGCGCGATCGGTGCGACTGTCGGTTGCCGGGCGAAAACGGAGTTTGTTTACGAGAGAAGTTCAAGAGAGATACGAAGCTGTCACGGCGCGTTTTGGCGATTTGTATAACCAGCTGTTCTTTCCTTGTATTCTGTTGTAATAAAGTGTGTTTGACGAAAAGCCGCGTACCCTCTCGTTTCCGCGGGCAAGTGCGTGTTTCGCGACGTAGCTTTAGCGCGGCCGCGAACGCAACATTTGGGGGCTCGTCCGGGATTGAAAGTTCGAGCTTGAGAAAGCGACGGAATGGCTTTTGTTCACTCACCGCGGAGAACGCGTAACCAGGCTGCGACTGGAGCGGCCGAGGCGCCGGCGGCATCAGCGACGGCGGCGGAAGGAGAGACTTTGCGTGCGGTCTTGGAGGAGCTGGAGCGACTCCGGGAAGAGCGGCGACAGGAAAAGAAGGAGATGCGTCGTCTGGAGGCACGCGTTCGGCAAGAAACATCAGGCGAGTCGTCCTCTAGTTTGTTGCCCGGTCGGGCGGGCGAGTTAGCTAGAATTAAAATTAAGCCCGACGTGTTCGATGGGAACGTGCCGTGGCGTAAATTTTTTGTTCAATTTGAGTTGGTTGCTCGTGAGAACGGGTAGGACGACGCGGCAAAAACCACGGTTCTCGCTACTAGTTTGAGACAAGGGCGCGCTCGATTCTGGAAGGGTTAGAGGAAAATTTTAGTTTTCGAGAGATTTGCGCAAAATTGGAATTGCCGTACGAGGAGCGTGAAATGTTTCAAAATTATTATACGCAATTCACGAATCAGAAACAGAAGAGCGGGGAAGATGTTGCTGCACTCGGGGCAGATTTGGAGCGACTGGCCCGTCTTGCTTAATCGGAATGCTCATACGAAATCCGGGATAAAATCGCTTGTACGCAATTCATCGTTGCGCTCTCTGAAAAATTCGTGAAGCGGACTCTTCAATTAGAAAATGTATCTGTGTTACGAGTTGCGGTTGAGCTGGCGAGGGCGGTGAAAGTTATTCAGGAAGGTAGCTCTAAAGGGAAGGAAATAAAGGGCGAAACGGGAAGGATTTCAAACGTTCTTATGGAACTTGGAAAAAGGAAGAGAGAGAAGGATGTGATCAAAAAGAACGGCGAGGAGAGGGGATGCTGGAAGTGCGGAAAAAAGGGGCACTTTTGCTTCGAGTGTCCGGCTACTTTGTCGGGAAACAAGGCTTAGTCGAGCTTCCAGGGGTGGGCTCGGCTGTGGGGTAAAACACCCCAAAAAAGTTGTTTTTTGTTAAAGTTGAGAATAAAAAAACTAATTTATTTGTTTATTCCGGTTTGCTAAACAAACCACCGTGTTGCTTTAAATTTGACACAGGCTCCGATGTGTCTATTGTGAATTCTACTTTAGTAGGGAAGGCGCAATGTCAAAGGTTGTCGGGGAAGCCGAGATTGAGATATCCTACCGGTGAGGAAGTTCTGGTTCAGTTAGAATGTGTGGCTCGGGTGGTTGTAGGGGGACAGTTTTTAAATATGCCTTTTTACGTGGCAAATATACTTGACAAATGTATTGTAGGGTTGGACTTCTTCAGGAAGACAAGTCTGAGCAGGGCGTTGGAGTCGCTCTTTGGTGCTCCCTTGATTGAGTCTTGTTGTCGGGTGTGTGACGCTTCCGGGAAAGTTCCGGCTAATCTAAAAGATTTTTATGAGCGGAATTGTGTTGATCTGGATAAAGCGCAGAAAGATATTTTTGCTAAGTTTGTAAGTGAATTTCAGGATATCTTCTCTGATCAGATCGATGCTGGGAACTGTGATGTTTTGCAGCATGAGATAAATCTTCTGGATACACGCCCGATTAAGCCGGCTCCGAGGAGGATCCCGGTAGGAATGCGGGCTGAGATGGAAAAAATTCTTCAGGAAATGAAGGACCAGGTAGTTATCGAAAAGTCTTTTGGCCCGTGGGTTTCTCCGGCGGTTTTGTGAAAAAAAAGACGGCTCTTTGAGGTTCTTTGTGGATTATCGCCAATTAAATGCAGTTATGACCAAGGATTCTTTTCCTCT
>NW_018023139.1:4397-14852 GCF_002006095.1 Pseudomyrmex gracilis | reverse complement strand
AAGACGAGGCAGAGCGTACAAACGGCCCTTTTCAGGGCCCCACATAACATTACTTATATGTACCGAACTCCACGGGAGTTCACACCAACTGTATATAATAAGCTGTAAATATAGAATAAGGTCAAGAATATCAAAGAGATCAAAGTCATTTAACGCTCCCGACACCTTCACGAGTCCAGAACGGACACGCCATATTACGAAATACCGCCACATACATTAATAACGTTAATTTTAAATGTATATTTGATTTTGGTACTTTACTAAAAAAAAGTATTTAAAAACTTTTAGTGTTTCCTATAAATTTGTAGTATTTACCTTTGTAATAAAAAAGTTGAACATAAATTTTGTATTATGTACAAAAAAGGGATGAATCTTGTAACAATATGTTTCTTTTCATGTAACGGTAATAGTAACGAGTTACTTTTTAACAAAAAGAACGGTAACGGTAACGAGTTACTTTTATAAAGTAACTTTCCCAACCTTGATATACAGGATGTCTGACAATTCTTTTAAAATCTCTCGTAGACAGGAAGAAGGAATAAACCTGAGTCGAAAAGTCCTGAACCATTTTTTTCTGTTACATATAATAAAGGAGTAATTATTGAATAAATCAAGCCAATCAGCGCCGACCTTTAGCCGGATGCACGTCAGTGAGTCGCGCGGAGCGTTCACGCACACTAGGCCCGCGGTTCACTGACATGCGTTCGGCTAAAGATCGGCGCTGATTGGCTTGATTTATTCAATAATTACTTCTTTATTATATGTAATAAAAAAAAATGGTTCAGGACTTTTTGACTCAGATTTACTCCTTCTACCTGTCTACAAGAGATTTTAAAATAATTGTCGGACACCCTGTATATATAAATATCAAGATAACATTTTACTGCAAAATGTTTTGCTTCACTGCATTACTTATATGTACCCAGATAACCAAGACTGAATGAGCATATTTTGCAAAGTCTGCAATAACACATTATGCCAGTACAATGTAGCCAGCATTCAAACATAATCTGTTATTTCAACTAGTGTCGACAGAAAAACAGAAAAAAAAAAAGAATATAAATGTGTCATGCCGTGATGTAAATATTATTGCATCAATCAAGCAGAACTTCAAAAAATGTAGCAAATTTGAAGCATAACGTGCTATTGTCGTTTCATTCTTTATTTATTTATATTTTTGCTGTGTTGTTTTCTTTACATATTGTGCCTACGTAATTCCCTCACTATAATGACACAGTTAAGTGGAATCTAAGGCAAAGTGCTGATTAAAGTTGCGTGCATACTGCTGGCATACTGCTATCATTTGGCTATCGGGGTATACATTTATACAAGGTCATCGAAAAGTATCGGACCCCCCTAATATCTTCAGTTAGAATGCATTTTGGAGAAAATGTCCAATACCAAAGTTGTATGGTTTCAAGCGAGTAAGATGATGACCTTGATTTTGATCTTGACCAAATTCTTTAAGGTCATTTCAAGGTCACCCTTATTTTTTAAAATAGAACTCCTTACATTTTATTGCATATTTTTATAGCTTATCTCGAGAGCTTTCCAAAACACTATAATAAAACATTTTTTCATTAAGTACTTTTTGAGTTATAAAGGTTAGAAATTAACACTTTGTTAAGTGGCGTGTGATTCCGGGCAGTTAAGACAAGAGTGGCGTGTGGGTCCGGCCAGTTACGGCAATAGTGGTGTGTGATTCAGTGTGCCCAGTTTTGACTCTTTTACAGCATGCTGCAGCAAGTAAAAGGGATACGCACACAGGCGAGCAGCCGTGTACATGTGCGCTCGATGCTTCAGCCATCTTCGGGCGGTAGAAGAGAACAGAGGTATGTCTACTGACTCTTTCTTTCGACATAGCTATAGCGTACGCGGCTAAGCCTTGCGCTAGCAGCTGTTTATCATTTTTTGCGCGTTTGTCCTCGTTCTTGCACTTATTACTTACAGAAACATTTGGATTAAATAAAAAAATATTACCACCATAAAAGAATAATTAGAAAAATGAAACATATGAGGAGCATAAATGAAAAGTAAAAAATATAAATCCACTCTTGGCCAATATGTACGTCTTTTTGTTTTAAACAAATAAAAGAAAAATATATTTAATTATATATTTAGCAAAATTATTGTTAATATAAAATACATAGAGATAAAAATATATTTTAATGGTGTTTATTATGCAAAAATTATTTTGTTAATATACTTTTTACTTTGCACTCGCACTTACACATAATATACATTAAAAGAAAAAAAGTATTTTTACAAGAATTTTATTGTATTTAAGTTTTAGAAAATAACTACGTACACATTGTTGCTTAACGGAAACTGCGAGAAGATGGTGGTTTTTTCCGTCAAAAACAATGTAAAACATTTGTTTTGTTTAATATTGTAATAAATGTTTATGTATTCGTTTCTAGCATAAAAATAATGTAGCAATAAAGCTAACACTCAAGTTTGTGTAAGGGTAATAGCAATGTTTATTGTTAGTAATATAAAAGTAGTAACGGATTCAGTGAGGTGAGTCCGAAATACATAGAGAAAGACAGCTTCTTTTCGAGATCGTCTTTGCGGGGTTCGTTACTTTCCGCCGGCTAAACAAAAACTAACCTACGCTTGCATGTCTGCTCGCCCTTCCCCGCGCACGCCTGACGACGGTTATTTCCGAACGCTACCGATCCTCACAGCGGCGTATCCTTTACAATCTCCACGAGCTTAAAGGCGGATACAGAAACAACCTACGCGAATATGACCTAATCCTACAATAATAATAATTAAAATAATTGAAATAATTCTATATGTTATAGTATAAAACAATATTTCAATAAAAATATAAATAAATACAAATATATAAAAATTAATACATTATTTACAAACCCAATGTAGTGAATTTCCAAAAAAAATATAGATAGTACCGAACAGGTAAAAGAGAAAGCTTAGATAGAAAGGATAGAAGTAGAAAAGTTAGATAGAAAAAGAAGATAAAAAAGAAGGAGAAATAGATAAGGAAAGAACAAATAGAATAAATAAAAAAATTGAAAAAAATCCCGGACAGTACAAACTTTCAAGTGACATTTTAAAAACATTTGAAATGCGTCTTTGAAAATAGCACATTTTCCGGATGTTTTTAGGACGTATTTAGCAAGTATATGGTGTCCGGGATAAGAAAAAAGTACAACATAAAAAAAGACACGCAGTACATAGAGAATGTTATGATTATTTTAAAGTTACTTTACACGAGTTATAATTGACAACACAAGTTAAAACAAAAATATTTAAGAAATTAAAGTGCACCTATAAATAAATTTAAAAAAATATATATATATATATATATGAAACAAATAAATCTAAATAAGCAAATAAATAAATATATATAAATATAAAATATAAAATGTAAATTATAAAATATAAATCTTAATAAGTAAACAAATAAATAAATAAATATATACATATACATTGTTAATTATGGTAAAAATTTTAAAATGTGTAAAGTGACTTGTTTAGTAATACTAAAATATTTGTAACCGTTTGTATTTTTTACACCAATATACAATTTGTTATTAACATTCAGAAATGTTTTTCGGGTTCGAACCGCGTTAATACATATAATAATGACAGTAACGCGGTTCAAACCTGAAAAACATTCTTGAATGTTAATACAACACAAAAGCTTCAAATATCAGAATTACAATTTGTTATGTTATCTTAAAACATTGTTACCCCGTGGGCTCTTTAGGATGCCGCGAGGAGGGACGTCGAAAAGATATCTGATTTCTTATTGTAGCACCACAGATTTTATTTTGTATAATTACACGTTTCTTTTACAACTCGTGTTTACACCTTGATTCACCTTAAATTCCTAACTTCTAAGTTCCCACAAGCGATGCTCTGTCGAGCAGAGCCTTTGGCCGCAACACGTTTCGGGATTATTCCAACGATGCACGGGTGACGCCGGCTTTTATACCTCAGCCAATCAATCGTGATTGGCGGAGGAAAAACCGGACGATATCCAGTGTCCGAAAAGTGCAATGCAGACCACTGCATCTTTTCGGCCGCGCGTGCGACCTTTGGACAGCGCGTCCTCGGACGCGCTATCACATTTCGCGTAGCGATCGCTGACTGGATCCTCGCGTCGGATTCCAGTAGCCCCGATAACCTTATAACAAGCATTTTAAACTGACCGATAACACAAACAAGAATTACACAAACAAACATATAACTAAACATACTGTTTAATCTTACACTAGCACCTTATAACAACATATATATATATATTGAGTAGTATACCAACTTTAAATTATATAATTGTAATGACAGTTGCTTTTTATTTATATAAGTCATTCCGGTATTAAAAATAAAATAAACTGAGGTTTTACGAGAAGAACGTAGAATCGACTAATGGTAGCATCCTATATGAATTTAAGAAGTAAATTTCAATTCAAAAACTTCACGTGTAAAAATTTACACGCCAACAAATATATATATATGTATATACGCATTTTTCCGTACATCTTGCGATCGGCTCGTATGATATATTTCGTTTAGTAACTTCTCGAACTTTACAAAGATTTAATTGTTTACATATATTTTTATCTCTATGTATTTTATATTAACAATAATTTTGTTAAATGTATACTTAAAAATACTTTTATTTTTTTGTCTAAAACAAAAAGCCGTACATATTGGCCAAGAGTGGATTTATATTTTTCATCTTTCATTTATACTTCTCATATGTTTCATTTTTCTAATTATTCTTTTATAGTGTTAATATTTTTTTATTTAATCGAAATGTTTCTGTACGTAATAAGTGCAAGAACGAGGACGAATGGCAAAAAATGATAAACAGCTGCTAGCGCGAGTCTTAGCCGCTCGCGCTAGCCGCGTACTCTATAGCTATGTTGAAAGAAAGAGTCAGTAGACATATCTCTGTTCTCTTCTACCGCCCGAAGACGGCCGGAGCGTCGAGCGCACACGTACACGACTGCTCGCCTGTGTGCGTATCTCCTTCATTTGCTGCAGCATGCTGTAAGAGAGTCAAAACTGGGCACACTGGTGTGTTTCCGGTCAGTTAATACAAGAGTGGCGTGTGGGTCCGGCCAGTTAAGGTTGTATTCAGGGTAAGATTTCAGTCAAAAGTTTAAGAAACATAGGGTACACCGAAGCTATTTTAATATTACATAATAATTGTTTGCTGGAAAAGTATTATTTGTATTAAAATAAGGTAAAAAAACTATTTATTATACTTTTAATGACTACAAAAAAGTTTTTACGTATATTTTGTGCTATTGTAATGTTCACTTTTGATACTTTTGTGAGTAGGATGATACTCTACTTGCAACATAAAATAAATGAAAAACTGGAAATGTATTAATCATAAAAGTTCGTTAAAACGTAACAATTGATGTGTACAGTTACAAATATACTTGTTTTATGTATATTAAATATATATTTTTATTAATTTTAGCAAAATATAAATTTATATTTTATGTGATATTTTCGAAATGACTATTTTTTCGAGTGGAATTTGTTTTTAAGATATTTATTAACAACTGCAAAAAATTTCAAAATTATGACATATCTACATCTACAGTTATTTTTTAATTTATATCAGAATATCGTGAAATCTCATAAAAACTCGTGTTTAATTAAAATCCTACTAACTTTTTAACATGACTTGCAAAGGAGCTAAAATTTTGTACAATGTTTTCTTTTTGTTATAATATCTACTGACTGGCAAAATTTGAATAATCTGGCATATCTTTATCTTACCTTAAATACAACCTTAAGGCAAGAGTGGCGTGTGATTCCGGCCAGTTAAAACAAGAGTGGCGTGTGGGTCCGGCAAGTTAAGGCGAATTTCATTTCAATTGGTCAGCTTGGGCAAAATATTCAATTGTATCAAACAATTCACAACAAATGTTCAAATTGTTGCCCTTCAACAGCTTGGCAATGTGCCAATCTGTTATAAACAGCTGAACCACATTCCGGTACGTTTCCGGCGGTATTAGTTCTATTTCTCGTGTTATTCTCCATCTTAAATTATCTAAATCTTGATGCTTAGTGACATAAACTTTACTTTTCAAGTAACCCCACAAAAAAAAGTCACGTGGGGTCAAATTCGGAGACCGAGGTGGCCACTCAATATGACCACTTTGTCCTATCCACTTGTCCTGAAAGACCTCATTCAAATATTGACGGACAATGACACCATAATGAGGTGGAGCTCTATCCTGTTGGAAATAAATTTCATCCATATTTCCACCAGCTATGTCTCGAATAGCTGAAACAATTTGTTCGCGAATCATGATTGTGTATACCTGTCCTGTTAAATTGCCTTCAATAAAGAAAGGGCCAACTGGTCTACCATTAAGAATACCAGCCCATACGTTAACTTTTTGTGGATATTGGGTATGATTGTCTCTTTTCCAGTAAGGATTAACGTCACTCCAGTACCTACAATTGTGTCTCTTTACATTTCCAGTCAGTTCAAATGTTGTCTTATCAGAGAAAACAATATTATTAAGTAATAGAGGATCGTCGACACTCATCTCCATCATAAGATCACAAAATTCGATGCGTCTATCAAAATGGAGTTTGTATGGATGCCATTTATTCAATGTCAAAATTTTACTGACAGATGTATGACCGATTTCGTGTTCTTGTGCAACGCGATTGACGGAAATATAGGGATTTTCAACGAAAGACTGTAAAATATCTAATGCCTTATCATTATTTGTTGCTGATTTACGTCTAGCAAATCTTGAGCGGCTTTTAACGCTACCAATGTTTTCGAAACGTTGAATAATACGGATTACAGTACTTTTAGAGATCCTATTATTTTCATTCCGAAAATTTTTATTAAATAATCGCGTTACTGTTTTATACCCTCTTTGGTGATGTCCCCACCCTCGCATCAGTAACAGTGTTCATCGATCTTTTTCAGAAAGCTCCGCCATTCTTAATTAGAGCAACAAAGAATTAATCAGGTAAGTGATAGAAAAGTGATCTGAATAATTAAGTAAAGAAAAATACTAATTATTAAGTGTTGGTCCAACTATTGATTTGTCTATTTCAACCAGCACTAGCAAAAAGCTCGTTGAGCAACTGAAAATCTAATAGATCAATTAATACTATTTATGAAAAATTCCTGGGCTATTGGAAACAAAATAAAGATGTTTGTGACAATCAATTGAAACGCAATGTCTTCTTTTGTTACAGAAAAAATTTTTGGAGCTGTTTGTTTTCGTCCACAAAGTAACTGCTGCTCGCTAAGAAGAAGACAGCACTGCATCAAAGATTAAAATCAGTGATCCGTATTGTTTGCTCAAGAGCTCATACATTGGTGCCTGCGATAGTGAGAGAATAAAGATCAGCCCTGCCAACGCTTTCGGGCAAATTCCCGCTAACGCTTTCGGACATCACGCATTCGAGCAACTTCTCGCGATCACCTTCGGTCAGTTTTCCGCCGTAGCCTACTAGCATAACCGCTTGAAGCCGTACAACTTTGCTATTGGACATTTTTCCAAAATGCATTCTTACTGAAAATATTAAAGGGATCCGACACTTTTTGATTAATGTAGTTTCTTTAAACCAATTAATTGGTCTCATTATTCCGCGCACAAAAGTATTAAAGTTATGATTACTGAAAACTAAATAATATTTTACAAGATATTGTTATATATTAAGTTATATATTATGTAATATATTAAGTTATATATTAAGTTCTATATTAAATATTGTGTATTAGATGATTATGTAATATCATTTAAACCAGGGTTTTAGTTACTTGGTATTGTTTTACGTTAAAGGGAGACTAGAATCCGACACGGATGTCCAGTCAGCAGTTGCGGGGCGATATGCGACCGCGCGCACGAGGACGCGCTAGGCGAAGGTCGCATCGGTAGCCGAAAAGATGCATGGTCTGCATTGCACTTTTTGAAGGCCGGGTGTTGCCTGGTTTTCCTCAATTAATCACAACGTGATTGGCCTGAGGATAAAGGCCGGTGTCCGGACGGACGCCGGTAGAATCGTCTCAAGTTGTTTTGCGGCCAAAGGCTCTGCTGGGCAGAGCATCGTTTACGAACTAACATAAGGAAAACGCGAGTTGTGTTAACTTGTACAACGGCAATAAAAAGAACAATATTTATTCTTCTTAAGAAATAAATTATAAGTCATTGTATTTCATTCCCGGCGTCCCTCATCCGCGGCATCCCCGATCTTACGCGAAGTAACAAAAATTGGTGGCAGCGGTAGGATGCTGCATCAAAACGCCGAAAAGAAACTCCAAACACCTGCAACAAAAGAAATAAAATCTTTAGTATCGGAGAAAACGGCAAAAGTCTAAAGTAGTAAATAACAGACGATTCTCCCGGAAAGATAGGCAGTAAGTCAACTGATCTATGTCAACTACAACCAGCGAAAGAAGGCGTAAGACGACACAAGAAAAGAGAGGAGCAGTCAAGGAAGGCACTCTCGAGTAACTGAGCGAGAGCGAGATAACTTTGACTCATCGATAAGCCCAAGCGGCTGAAGGAACCGACAACGCACAAGCCAAGTGCCTGTAACAAACGATTAGAAAGCAACAGGAGGTGCAGAGAGAAAAAAGATTCAGTTACTAGGATCAGGATTTCAGTAGATCCACAGAGGACAACACAGCCAGTGGCTGGAAGCAGCCTGTAGTAAGACATAAAAGAACGAACGATGGAGAACGAGCGATCGACAGAGAACTGACAGCGAGGCGAGGGAGCAGCGCGTTAGCAGCAAAGTAAACAACCGACGACACCAGTAGCGTACGTTGGCGTAAGGCGAGATGCGGCTACTAATGTAAGTCAAAAAATTTTTTTGTTCTATGAGCGAGCGTAGGGAATTAGCGACGGGAATACCGGACGTAGTGACACCACTGAGCGTAAGCGAATTTAAGTTAGAATTGCCTAGCTTTCGTATACGACGGATGCGACTCGGAGTACGTCGTGGTTACATTCGGAACTGGCAAAGCGAACCTTACAGCAAATAAAAAGTAAAGAGACACAAAGCGATCCGTGTCAAAGTAGAGAACCTCGTTGTATCAAGAAATCCAGTCGAGTTCGACGAAATTTAGCTCTTAAATTCGATAGTAAAAGTGATAGTTCGAGCGAGAACGAATTACAAGAAAATATTACGGTAGACCGCAACTTTACGTTCGATATAGATGAAAGTTTACCAAGTAAACCCGGAACCAAAAAGACAAAGGCCTTACGTTAGTAGGACTCTGAGTAACGTATCCGAGCGCGGAGAATTTTCATTAACGTCATACAACAGTAGCGTCTTTGACCCTAAAGACGTTTGCGAAATGGCTCATGCTCCAAACGACTCGATAGACGAACACAGTGAACGGGTACACCGTACGCAAGAAGAAATTGAACGTGAAATAGATCAGCTGCGTGAAGAGTTAAGAAACGGACCGTCTTTTTAGAGTGCTGCGGGCTCTAGTAGACCGAGTGTTCCGCAGAATGTCCACAATACTCCCGACTCGGAGACTCATAGAAACGTAGTAGAAATAATGTTACGAAATGTAATGCAATCGATAGAAACCATCAATGCGCGAATGAACGAAATAAGCGAGCAGATTTGTGAAATAATACGCAGAGAAAGAGTACGGGAGAAGGAAGGACCAAGAGGAGACGCGGCGACTCTGATGTCACGCGACAAGGGGGGACTGCGCCGCCGGTCAACAACACCCGCGTACGAAAGAGCATACAGTTGACAGATAGTTTGCGACTAACCTTCGGATGAACGTCAGACGACGTGCGAAATCGCGCCGATCCGGCCGAAAGTTTTCTCCAACTAAAAGACGCGGTAGGGTTAATACCGGTGTTTAACGGTAAAACCCCCGAAAAAATGCGCGAGTTTCTCAACGCGTGTTTGTTCGCGGTAACAAGTATATCTCCCTACAACGAGTTAGTCTTACTAAGGACAGTACTGTGTACTAAGTTAAGAGGGAAGGCAATGTTGGAATTCGAAACACAGAATATTACGAGCTTTGACTAGCTAAACAGAGAGCTAGAAATAAGTTATAGTGTAACCCGAAATACTACCATGATCAAAAAATAACCGAAATTTATTCATAAAAAGAAAAGTACATGTTTATTCTTCAAAATTCAAGTTGTCCCCTTCTAAGTAGTTCCCGTCGGCTGCGATGCACTTGTGCCAGCGTTTGATCCACCCCTCGAAGCTTTTCTGGAAGTCGGTTTTTGGTATAGCCATTAGTGCCTCCAGCGATTTTAGCTTTATTGCCTCCACACTTTCAAAACGAGTTCCTCGTAGTGGTTTTTTGAGTCGATCGAATAGGAAGAAGTCACATGGTGCCAGATCAGGTAAATTGGGCGGTTGTTGAATGGTATTGGTGTTGTTTTTGACGAGAAACTCACAAATAATCAACGCATTATGAGATGGCGCATTATCGTCATGGAGAATCCA
>NW_018023139.1:0-3157 GCF_002006095.1 Pseudomyrmex gracilis | reverse complement strand
TGTGTTTTCGATAGAGTATCGTCACCATAACACTTTTGTAACATTTTTAATGTGTCGGAACACTTAATTTCATTTTTATAGCAAAATTTAATGCAAGAACGTTGTTCAAGTTTTGAATCCATTGTAAAAATCGCTGCGACGTAAAAACTTGATGTAAAGAAATCACTGTCATAAAAGTAAATGAACAGCCGATAAGCAGAAGCTTGGCATGGGTGTCCGTAACAGTGCTGCCAACGTGACACAAACAACAGAATTCTAAACCGATAAGCCCACGAGGTTTAAATTAAAAATTCCGGTTATTTTTTGATCATGGTAGTACAGCACATTTGCAGTTAGAATTCAATTCTCTAAAGCAAAAGATGGGAGAAAGCGCTCAAGCGTTTGGTCAGCGAACAGAGCAACTAGCTCTAGAATTATACGAGTCCATGGTGGAAGGACAAAGGCACTCGCCGGAGACGAAGCGAGTGATCATGAACACAATAAATACACAAGCCCTAAACAATTATCAAGCGAGCCTTCGCAGTGATATCCAAGTGCTAGTTCGCTCGCAGAGATATACGACACTGCAGGAAGCGGTGGCGGGGGCTAGCGCGGAGGAAAAAACGACAGGGCCGAGTAATAAAAATTCGCGATATAATCCCAATCAAAAACCGCGGGAAAATAATAAAAACAATAATTGCTACAAGTGCGGAAAAGCATGACATTACGGGAAAGAATGTCGTTCAAACAGAGGCAATTTACCGAAGTCAGAAGGGCAACGGATAAATGCAACCAAAAACCATTGCAATTATTGCAAAAAATCAGGGCACAAAAGAGATGAATGTTGGTTACTAAACGAAAAAAATAAGAACGAACCAACAAAAGGAGAAAAAGACAAAAGGTTGGTCAAATATGACAAAAGAAAAATGAATACATGCGAAAATCGTGACTCGTCGAGCAGCGATGATGAGTACGAGCACGAAAAGAAAAACAAGGCCATAGAAGCAGCAGAGCTTCACGTGACAGCGGTAGACACAATCCATGCAAGTTTAAACTTAGTAAGCGTACCAATAGCAGAGACAAAAAAGGGCACGGCCGAATTACTGTACGATACAGGAGCTACAATATCTTTGATAAAAGTGAAATATTTAAAAGGGAAGACTTTGGTGGAAAAATTAAAAATGAAACTAACCAGAGTGGCGGGACATACCGCACACGTAATTGGGAAATTTAACGCGACATTAAGTTAAAAAACAGGAAAATAACCCATCCAGTCTACGTGGTGAAGAACGATTTTCCGATCAGTTACCAAAAAATATTAGGGAACGATTTTCTTAAAAAATATCACGCAATACCGCGGCATAAAGAAGAAAAAGTAACGATAGGAAAAAATTCGATGACGTTATATCCGTATCTCGCGATAACACTACCACCGCGATGCGAGACTATAATCAGGGCATTTACAAGTGTAAATCATGTAGGCATAGTGCATGCAACAGAAGCACAGGCCGAAGTTTTTATCGGGAGCTGCTTAGTGCAACCTGAGAACAACGTATGCCCCGTGAGTATAGTAAATATCACGGAGAAAGAGGTGAAGATGCGCATGCCGCATGTACTATTACAAAAGCTATGGATAGACTCGCAAAAAACAGAAGCACAAGTCGCCACAATAAAGATAAACAAATCAAAATTAAAGCGACAAGAAGCGGTAAAAACATCATTACGGGTGCAACGTTTACATAAAGTGGAAGAAAAGAAGTTAAAAAAAATTTGTGAAGAATACAGCGACGTGTTTCATCTCCCAGGAGAGACACTGACCTGCACTGACGCGGTATCACATTACATACCGACGAAGACGGACAGCAGACCGATAAATATACGACCGTACAGGCTACCGGACAAACACAAGCACGAGGTAGATAAACAAATAAGCGAGATGTTAGAAAGCAGGTTAGTTAGACACAGTAAAAGTCAATGAAACGCGCCACTATTAGTAGTGCCGAAAAAATTAGACGCGTCCGGAGTACGAAAATTACGTGTTGTAATCGATTTTAGGAAGCTAAACGACGTCACGATAGGAGACTCATTTCCTCTTTCAAACATAACTGATATTTTAGATCAGCTAGGAAATGCTAAATATTTTTCTACTCTAGATCTTGCCTCGAGGTATCATCAGATACCTATGGCCGAAAAAGATAAACAAAAAACGGCATTTTCAACATTCTATGGACATTTTGAATATAACCGAATACCGTTCGGATTGAAAAATGCACCCGCCACGTTTCAACGATTAATAAACGCGGTGCTGCTGGGGATACAGGGCGTGAAATGCTTCGTGTACCTAGACGACATCGTGATCTACGGAGCATGCTTAGAAGAATACAACAAGCGGTTAAAAGAGGTCTTCAAACAGTTAAGAAAAAATAAGCTAAAATTACAACCGGATAAATGTGAATTTCTGCAAAAAGGAAGTCACTTATTTGGGACATATCATAAGTGAAAATGGAATTTTGCCCGACCCAGCCAAGATAAAAGCGGTAAAAAATTTTCCTGTACCAAGAAAACTAAAGGATGTTCAGGCATTCATCGGTCTGGCCGGATATTACCGTAAGTTTATTGATAAATTCTATAAGTTAGAAAACCGTTACCACAACTAACACGTAAAGAAGCACTGTTTTCATGGGGGGTAAAACAACAAACGACGTTTGAAATCTTAAACGAAAAGTTAGTTACGGCACCCGTGCTGGCATATCCCGATTTCAGTTGCGAGCAGTGTTCCGATATTGGAGAGGCTGTACGCGCACGCGCGGCGTTTATAACGTCACAAAAGTATCTAAAACAAGTAATATGGGGTACTGTCACTGGAACCGATTATTTCATTTAAAAGTTTTTAAAAAATGTAAATATAAAGGTGACACACGTTTATAATACAAAATATATATTTACATAAATTTAGTTATTACTAATATAATTGAATTTATTACTATTATCTTATTATATTACAAATAAAATATACAATAATATACAGTGTATAAAAATAAAGAAAAAGGATATAGGTAAAATCACGTTACAAATAAACAAAATTGCGTTTAAAAAAGTTATTTATTAGGCAGAAATCTCATTGGATACCAACATTTGTTGCTTGAGTAAGGAAAACTGCCAAAAACTTTACCAGTAT
>NW_018023138.1:13508-14669 GCF_002006095.1 Pseudomyrmex gracilis | reverse complement strand
TGTTATATTAGCTCCTCCCATATGTCGCTATGGGTAACACCGTTAGCGCGCGAAGCGCGGCGGGCAGAGTCTTACGCGCGTAAGACAGCCTGATGCATGCTTATTCGCGGATCTTTGTTAATTAAAATCTCAGTAATTATTGCGAATCTAGCAAAATGGTATAGGACTTTTTACCTCAGTTTTATTTCTTCTATCTGCCTACGAGCGATGTTAAACCAATTCTGGGACACCCTGTATATATTGTATTACATATATTTGCGAATTGTATAAATATCAAAATGTATGTCAAAAAAAAACGCAAGACGATAGTGACGTTTTTTTTTAAGTTCGACGCGTTTTTGTATCTCGATTGTAATCTATACTTGTTGTCTTCTCTTTCTTTTATCTATGCATCTTTAAGAGTATAAGACAAACATAAAAATAAATTAAAATGTAAAGGAAAAAAGCTGTTGTTATTATATAAAAAGTAAAATGCAATATATATAATAAAATAAAATAGCGATATTAACTGGACAAAAGAAAATTGTTTACTAATTTTTATATAAAACCAACGATTTGTTCATATTTTTTTTAATATGCAAGATACTTTAAATGTTAATAAATAAACTTTGAAAATATATAAAGTTCAATAACATAAAGATATCCAAGACATGAAAACAAACTCATGTCCTTGCATCAATTCATAATTTTTTAATATTCGATCGGATATTTGATTGTGAGTTTTGAGTGCAAAAAGATTATGAACTTATAGCAACCAATTTAGCAACAAGGTTGTTCTTATCTCTCTCCGATGTCTTTGTATATTGTTAAAGTTTATCTATTAAATTTTAAACATTTTGCATATTTGTGCCTTTCAATATTACAAATACATTGCTTTGTAACATTACTGTAATCTTACATTATAATATTTTTGAAGGCGGGCATTTCAACGTTGCCGTAAACTTGCAGTAACATTGCAGAAATATTTTGCAACTATCACGCAATATTACAATGTTTACTGTAAGACTTTTGCAATGTTACTGCAATCTTTCGGTGCTATATGAGCAGATTCGTACATACAAGGTGTGATCAAAAAGTAAGGTGACTCTTTGAATTTCGCGCGCTCTGTACACTCTAATTTCAAAATTTTTGTTGTTGTGTTGGTACACTCGTCACGATCAT
>NW_018023138.1:7329-11203 GCF_002006095.1 Pseudomyrmex gracilis | reverse complement strand
GAAAAAATCTAAAGTATTCTCAAACAAGTGTTTTCTTGAAAAAATTATAAGTGAGGAACGTCTAGAACTCAATTCAATATTATACATGGCTTATGACAAATATCCCACACAGAACAAAACTCCATTAGACGTCTATTAGACGTCGACAGCTCAATGCGACATCTAATAGATGTCTAATAGATGTCTGGATGAATGGATGTCTGTGTGGAATTACAAAAGTAGCAACTGGCAAGATACATGCTATAAAAAAGATTTGTGCGCGCGTTGCCAGATTTTCATCACTTTACTTCACTACGCTTTTATTACACAACTTTACAAATCTATTCTAAATAAAAAAATATACTAAAAGAAAAACGGTAAAAAATATATTTGTTTTCAAATATTCATAAAATGTCTTTCTATAATATATTTGATTTTTGTAAAAATTTATAGAGCCGTTTTGAAATTAAAAACAAAAATAGGCTGTTTAAAATGTATTCACTATAGGGAACGTATGTTAATCACGCTTATTTTGATAGTTACTCATACAGCACGGAAAGATTACAAGAACATTGCAGGAATATTTTATTGCAAGATTGNAATATTGCAAGTACGTTGCAAAATATAATTGTAACATTATTATGACACTATAGCAACAGTAAAATATCCGCCCTCAGAAAGATTGCGCTATAATATCATGGCAATATTGAAATGTATAGAATAATGTAAAATATGTTTTTTTATTTAATAAATTACATTTACACGTTTTCACTAATCTAGTTTAATAACATCTACAATTATAGCTATATTGATTGAAATTATATAAACATTAATATATTATAAAAGTATATTATAACAATAACAAAGACATTTAAGTAGTGTTTATAAAACATATTTTAAATAAACAGTTATAATTTTATGAAAATTATTAAACTACTCTTACTCTTAGAAATTTATTGATATAAGACAAAATAATACTTATTTCAATACTCACTTTATTAAAATGGTGACTATTAATTTTATTATTCACAATAAGTATGATAAAAAACAAATATTTCTTTAATAGTAAATTAATATTCACAAAATTATATTTGGCAATTTATAATATTTTATTAACACTAAATGTGATAATACGTCACTGTTATAACATACATTAGAGCTTTTGTAATTTCAATTAATATAGTTACAATTGTAGATGCTATTAAACTAGATTAGTTCGAAACTTATAATTGTTGTTTAAAAAAGCTACATATATATTCACTGTGACAGACACGAAAAATATCACGTCACAACTACAAAAAATACAAAAGAATAAAAGAATACAATTTAAAAATACAAATAAGTTTGTATATATATAAGTAAATTAATTTGATTTTATTTATAAATTCAAAAATTAATATTTTGATATTTATTATGTAAAGATGAGTGTATGTAACTTCAGGAATTTTTTAATGAACAAATGAATTTTTTGGCTGTTGAAGCAAAACACAGTTTTTGGAGTGTGTATTTATTTAAATCCGTTTATTAAATAACTATAGCATAAACGTTTTCAACCTTTAAATTAGGTCCTTATCAAATGCATGTCTACAAAGAATTAAGGTAGAATCCGATAAATGAAATTTGAAAATAATTAATTAAGAATCGCAGAATAAAAACAATATACAAAAGTCACTTACAAAAATCTTAGCTATTATACGTCGCTGAGTGTTGATCGTGGATGTCCATGTTGCACAAGCCGTCCCGACCAACACTTTACAAGAGTGAATACGCGACTGAGAAACAAACGTGTGTATAAAGATAGAAGTCAAATCTACAAATACCTAACATAACACTTTATGATGTCTTATCGACAAACGGTAAATATGAATTGTCTAAATTTTCCGTGTCACACTGTAGATTAGGTCCGCAGACTTGACTTCTTATATGTAGCATTTTTTACCAATCTTTTGCTGTAAGATCTCTCATAATCCAATATTTCTACTCTGTCCCACTCAAATTCATGTGAGTATTGCAATCTGTGTTCAGTTATTACAGATTTTTGAGTGGAATTTCTATTAATGTGGCTTTTATATTCCTTAATTCTGGTTTGTAACATTTTGCCAGTTTGTCCTACATACGAAGCTTCACATTCACGGCACCTGATCTTATACTACGAAAGGATGTGAGAGAAGGGGCAAAGGATTCTTAAGAACTTTGATAAATTTAGCCAGTTTGTCGAGGTTGTAATAAGCTAAACGCGTATGTGATTCTGAAGGAAATATTTTTGAAAATCTCTCCAAATATTTATTGATGTAAGGCAAGACAAACCAGTGACGCTGTATGTCATTAGAACTTTTGCTAGACAAAAACCTTCTTATGTCATTATTTTTATAAAAATTCTGTTTCAGTCTAAGGATAAAATTATCATATATGAAATCCATCGGATAGTTATTGTCAATTAATAAATTAAAAATAAAGTCAAAATTTTTAGAATGGAATCTAGGATGTGATAAAAAGAAGGCTCTGTCTACGAGACTGATGATCGTGCCTCTTTTTTGGCAAATAGGATGGTTAGAAAAATAGTTCAGGTATCTACCAGAAAACGTTGGCTTATGATACCAGTCGTGTATTAATTTGTTATTATTTTTAATAATAGTGATGTCTAAAAAATTGAGTCTATCCCCACCAACCTCCATAGTGAACTGAAGGCGTAGATGATAAGAATTGTAAAGATTNAAAACAGCATCAAATTGCTCTTTAGGAACCATGAGAGCTATATCATCGACGTATCTGACATGTAAAGGTAGACGGAAAGAGAGAAATTCACAAATGGATGTTTCAAGATTCTGCATTACAATGTCTGCAAGGATCGGAAAGAGTTGAGAGCCCATAGAAGCACCAAAGGTCTGTTTGTAATATTTGTTATTAAAAAGAAAAAAAGTAGAGTTGAACACAAGATTAATTGCTAGAAAAAATTCTTCTTTAGGTAAACTAGTATTATGTGTTATTAAATGCCATCTCTTTTCCAAACCACTAATTACAAGTTCAATAGGAATGTTAGTGAAAAGAGATACCACGTCGAGTGAAATAAGCTCAAAATTTTCAGCAAAAGTTACGTTAGAGATTATATTAGCAAGGTGGAAGCTATTGTAAACAAAACTCGACGGGGGTTGAAGATTTTTTAAAATTATTTTGTGTAAAAATATAGCAAGGTTATGAAAAGGACTATTAATAGAAGAAATAATGACCCTGAGAGGATTGCCGGGTTTATGGATCTTAGGAACTCCATAGGCTCTAGGAAGGATAGTTAGAAACGTATTTAAATTTTTGTAATTAAGTTCCGTGATGTAATCGCGAGCCTTCCATCTCTTTATCAACTCTTTGAGAGAATTCAACATAGAGTTCACTGGATTCTTTTTTACAAAAGCATACGTGCTGGTATCAGAAAGCATCTCCTCCATTTGATTCGTGTACAAGTCTCTATCAATAGCAACAACCGCATTACTCTTGTCAGCTCTTGTAAATGCAATAGAAGGATGATTTTTAATAAACTGACGATTGAGTTTTTGAGCTTGGATGATATCTCCGTTGTATTTAGAATTAATGAATTTAGAGACTCTCATATGTTTGAGAGTAGAGACAAATCGATTACGGCATTTTATTTTAATATTATTATTTAAATGTTTAATATTATTTTCGAAATTTTTAATCAATTCAAAAGTAAGTTTATAATTATTGTCAGGTGGAAAACAAAAATTCTGCGGACTTAATCTACAGTGTGACACGGAAAATTTAGACAATTCATATTTACCGTTTGTCGATAAGACATCATAAAGTGTTATGTTATTTGTAGATTTGACTTCTATCTTTATACACACGTTTGTTTCTCAGTCGCGTATTCACTCTTGTAAAGTGT
>NW_018023138.1:0-1139 GCF_002006095.1 Pseudomyrmex gracilis | reverse complement strand
TGACGTCATTTTTGACGAGACAAACTCACGTCGTCATTACGTTAATATCACGTCATAAACTAACGTCGAACTGGTCAAAAACTGATTTTATATTAACGTCATTATAACGTCAGCTGGTTGCCTGGGATTACCAAAAAAAAAAAGAAAAATAACCAAAGAGCCTGTGGTCCAAGTTGTGAAGGTAGACAATCCAAAACAACTTAAAACGCAGTGTATTCTGAGACGTTTCAATCAAATTTTAGTGGTTATCATTTTCAGCACTAAATACATAATAAAAAATATCAAAAATAATAGGATAGAAAAACATCCGATAGAAAGATACATACACAAAAAGATATATACAAAAAATTTTTTAAATAATTTTGTACGCACTTAACTCGACAAGTCATCACAAAGATCGCGTAATGCGCGCCGTACAACGACCCAAAACAACAGATAACATCTCGAATAGCACATGGACGTCATCTGAAAATCCAAAGGACATCTTATACGGACGAAACAGATATCCTGTGGATTAAAATAGGATATCCTGTGGATCCACAGGATATGTTCAAAAAACGTCCAGAGAACGATAAAATGTCCTTTGAAAAAAAATCAACATCTAATATAGATAATAGACAAAGTAGGTATCCTTTAGACATCCAGTAGTTATCCAGAGGACATTTATATTTTTTATAATACATAAAAATTCTAAATTACATTAAATTTTCTATATAATTAAAAGTAATCATGTATGCATAGTAAATTTTCATAAAATACATTTATAATGATATCTTAATGTCCTGAAAATGTCCTGAGCCGTCTTGGATATTGTTAGGATAATCCTAAGGACGTCTTGTGCTATATGGGATAGACATACTAAACATCAAAGTATGATGTTTACGTATCAAAGATTTATAACGAACAATCAAATAAATAAATAAATAAATATTGTAAAAAGTATCGTAATCAATAAAAAACGATAAATTTAAGTCAAGAGAATAAAGTCAAAATGTGAATATATAAAATAAAAAGTCAAAATATAAAATAAAATAATTAATAAAGACTTAAGGCTCGTGAAATTTAAACCAATGAATGAATATAAGGCCTTACGAGCCGTTCTCAAGGTGTTGAGTGAGAACTTATACATGTATATATAT
>NW_018023137.1:8068-14794 GCF_002006095.1 Pseudomyrmex gracilis | reverse complement strand
TTGTAACATCAAAAATTTTTGTTAAAGTTTTGATATATTGAAAAGTGTCTGCCATTCATTTTATTATTTTCTTTAATTCTGTAGAGCCGTTTTTCTATCCGAGCAATAATTACGAAAAACACCGTTTAGTACGAATTACTCGTTCGATCGGTAATAACAGGAAGGTCCAGGACCCTCTTAAGCGTAGTATTAAGTAGGATACAGACGCAGCACGCGACGTCAGCGGCCTACGTGTAGTAGCATTTGGATCGCTAAATTGCTGAATGGTCGCGATCGATCCCTTTAAAAGATCAATCGCAAGCAACGACAGACAGATCGTGAGTAGCTGTTGACAATACTGTGTAGCTCCGAGTCCATCCGGAGTGTTTACCGCAGTAAAGCAACAACTAAGTGTCTAAACTAGCGTGCGTTAATTGTACAACAATTGTAAACTTGTAAGTAATAAACTACGCCAGTTTTCTATAAAAGAATCTTCTTCGTTCGTTCACCAAGTCCTTCAACTCCCCCGATCTCAACAAAATGCACGTATGTATATATATATATATATATATGTATAAATAAAATATATGTTTAATATAAATTTTTTATAAGATATCAATATATTGTAACACTCTTTGTTGGTTTAACTTCAATAAATGTAAATATTATTATACGTATGTACGTAATATACGTATTATATATATATGTGTATGTGTATGTTAATATACGTATATATTAATTTTTTTTTATATACGGCTGCTTGGAAACAATAATCGGATTTCCGTTAGAAGGTGAGTAGGAACCACACGTGCCGTGAATCGAGAGAAGAGTTAAATAATATTACGAACAATATACTGCCGCAAAGTTCTTACGGGGGTGTGTTTCAGAGAGACGAAGGTCTTTAAACTCTGTTGTGCCATCAAAAGCAGTTCAAATTTAAGCAACAGCTGGGAAAGAAGCTACTTTTTATCAGTGGGAAAGACATAACCCCTCAAGAAGAACGAGAAAGGAGCTGTCAACGTAGAGATTGACTACAAAGAAGAATAAAGTCTGTAAATGGAAATAGTAGAAGCGGAAGAAAGAAGAGCAAAAGAAAAATTAGTACGTGCGGAAAAAAGAGAGAAGGAGAAAGAGGAGAGATGGAGGAAAGAGAAGGAGGAATTATATAGAAGAATAGAAACTTTAGAGAAAAGAAACGAAGATATGGAAAGAAGGGAGAGGGAAAATAACATAGTAATTAAAAGCTTATATCAAAAAGAAGGAACAGCAAAGAAAGAAGTTGAAGAATTAATGAGGGAAATTGGGACAGAGGAAGAAATGCAGGGAATAAAAGAAATAAAGACTATATGAGGAGATGTGAGAAGAATATACATAGTGAAACTAGAAAATTTTGAAAAGAAAAAAGGCATAATGCAGAAGAAAAGTAAGTTGAAAGGTAGAAAAATATATATAGAGGATGATATGACATGGCGAGAAAGAACAACGCAGAGAAAAATAATAGAAAGTGCAAGGTCCGAAAGAGAAAAGGGAAAAATAGTTAAAATAGGATACAACAGGATGATAATAAACGGCAAGGAATATAAATGGAATGAACTGGAAGACAAATTGGAAGAAGAAAATTTTCGGTAAAGAGAGAGACGGAGAACGGGAGGAAGAAAAACGACGAAAAACGAAAAGAGAGAGAGAGAGTCAAGAAAAAGGGAAAATAAAAATAGTCTTCTGGAATATAGCAGGAATAAAGAAGGATGAGGAGTTCTGGGAATATATAAGAAAGTTTGGTATCATCATAAGCTTAACGGAAGTATGGACAGAGAGCAAGAACTGGGAAAGGCTGAAGAAGAAGCTACCAGGAAATTACGCATGGGAATTACAACCGCCAACAAGAGAATTTACGAGAAGAAGGACAAGAAGGAGAATAATGACGGGAATTAAAAAAGGGATAGAAGAAGTAGAAGTTAAAAAACGAGACAGAGAGGAGATACAAAAACAAAGGATAAAGTGGGGGAGGGAAATATGGAGAATAGTAAGTGTATATAATAGAAGAGAAATAGGAAAAACCTTGGTAGACATAGAAGAACAAATAGATGAAGAAGAAGAAGAACATTTAATTATAAGAGGAGATTTCAATGTAAAAACGGGAGAGAGAGGAACAATATTTAGAGGAAAGGAACAGGATGATCAGAAGAAAGAATCTAGAAAGTCGAGAGACAAAGAAGAAAATAAAGACGGCAAACAAATGATAGACTGGCTGGAAGAAAAAAGCTGGAATATATTGAATGGAAACATAGAGAGAGATGAGGATGGAAATTATACATATATGGGAACGAGGGGAAATACAGTAATAGATTATGTAATAGTAAATTATGAAATGATGAACAAGGTGGAAGGAATAAGAGTGGAGGGAAGAAACGAAATCGGACCATCTACCTCTAGTAGTATTAATGACAGAAGAGAAGTATAAAGAAGAAGCGGAAGAGGAGGAGGAAATGAGAGAGAGGCAGATCTGGACAGAAGAAACAATAAACAAGTACAAAGAGACAATAGGGGAGGCAGGAATAACGGAAGGGACAATAATTGAAAGGCTGAATGAGTTAATCACAAAAATACAAAATGCAACGACAAAGCAGAAGACAAAATGGAAGAGTGCAAGAATAGGAAAGACTGAATGGTGGGACAAAGAGTGTCGGGAAAGAAAGAGAAAACTAAGGAAAATACTTAGAGAATGACAAAATGGAAAGAAGAAAAAAGAAGACTGTAATCAAGAGAGAGCGAGATTCAAAGAACTGTGCGAGAGGAAAGAACATGAAATAAGAGAGAGAGAGAGAGAGAGAGAGAGAGAGAGAGAGAGAGAGAGAGAGAGAAGAGAGATAAAGAATATACGCCGAGAGCCTGATATATGAAAGTATATAAACAAAATAAGGAAAAAGAGAGAAGCTGTAAGTAAGGAAATAAAAATGGAAAAGTAGAGAGAATATTTCATGAAGTTACTGCAAGGATCAGAGAGAAGAAAGGAAACAAGATATCAAAAAATAGAAAAAATAAAGGAAGATATACCAACAGATAAGGAGATAGAAGAACAACTCAGAAGGTTAAAAAAGAAGAAGGCAGCAGGTAAAGATGGGATACAAAATGAAGCATAATATACGGACCGAATAAAGTGAGAAAAGAACTGGCAGAAATTATAAGAGAGATATGGAAAGGAAAGGAATTTCCAGAAAGATGGAGAATAGGAGTAATAAATCCAATCTTTAAGAAAGGCGAGTACAGAGAATTACAGAGGGATCACGCTGTTAGACACATCATATAAGATTTTTGCAATGGTAGTAGAAAAGAGGGTACGGAAAGAAGTAGAGGAAAAAAAGTTATTGCCGGAATCACAAGCAGGATTCAGAAAGGGAAGATCGACGACAGACAATATATATATCTTGAATTATATAGCAGGAAGAGAGATAGAGAGAGAGAAAGGGAGATTATACACATTCTTCGTAGATTTCAGAGCTGCATTTGACACGATGGACAGGCAGAAGCTAGTGGAAATGCTAGAAAGGTTAGGAATAGTAAAGACCTGGTAACAAAAGTTCCAGATATATACCAAGAAACAAAAAATGTAGTGAGAATTAAAGATAAAATATCAAAAGAATTTTGGACCGAAAAATGAGTGAGACAAGGATGTCCACTGAGCCCCTTGCTCTTTGCACTGTACATAGCGGATATAGAAGAAATTAAGAAAGAAGGAATAGGCGGAGTAGTAATAAGAGACACAAAAGTTTGGACACTGGCATATGCAGACGACTTGGTGATATTGGCAACGCATAAAGAAGATCTAAAAGAAATAATGAAGAGACTTGAGAAGTACTTAAAAAAGAAAAGAATAGAACTAAACGTTGGAAACTCTAAAATAATGATATTTAAGAAGAGAGGAGGGAGAAAAGAGAGAAAAGAGAAAAATGGAGATGGAGAAGGGAAGAATTAGAAGAAGTTAAAGAATTTAAGTACTTAGGATGCACATTTCAAAGGAACAACGGTATAGAAAGTCATGTGAGAGAAACCATCAAGAAGGCAGCAGTAGCAATGAGACAAATATGGGGAATTGGTAAGAGGATTTTTGAAGGAGACTTTAGAAGAAGAATGGTCATGTTTGATAGCTTAGTTAAGAGTATACTTATGTACGCGGCAGAAATCTGGGGCTGGGAAAAAGTGGATAAAATGAAAAAAATGCAAGAGAAGTAAGATGGTACCTGGAGCTGGACAGATGCACACCACGATATATAGTACGGGAAAAAACAAAGAGAGATGAGTGTGCAATTGAAGCAGCGAGAAGAGCAGGAAGATTTGAAGAAAAATAAGAAATGAGACGAGGAACGAGATACTGAAAAACTGCTGGAAGGATAGGCTGAGGAAAGAAAGAAAAAGCAGAAGATCAAAGTGAGGGAGAAAAAGAGCAAAGTTCTATGCAGAAAAAGGACCGAATGAAGAGGAAATAAAAAGTATAAGAAGCCAAGAGATTAAGGTATATAAAATAGTAGAAGAGTATGAAAGGAACGCGCAAAAAGAACAGCAGAGACGGAAGATAGAAGAAGCAAGATATAACAGGAGATATAAGAAAATATTAACAGAAGACACATCCCTATATTTAAAACAGATAATGTCAAAAGGAAAACAGAAAATAATTGCAAGAAATAGATACGGAAATGAAGAAAGGGAAAATAGATACTGGGAAGAGGAAGAGAAAAAAAGATGCAGACTTTGCGAAAAAGAACAGGAGACACTTATACACTTACTAGAGGAGTGCCCGAAGATGGACAGAGAGAGTGGACCAGTAAACAAAATATTAAGGGAGGATGGAGCAAGAATTGAATAAATGATAAAGGTGAAAAGAGAGAGAAAGAGGAGGAGAGAGAAGGAGGTGCAGAGGGAAACCTGTGTAATTACAAAATGAAATGTAATATTATAGTAGAAAGAGTGTAAAGAAACCCTTCCTAGGCCGAGAGGCAAAAAATAAATAAATACTACTACTAGAAACAATAATCAATCAACAATAGTCAGCGCACTTTGCAGCCGATTATTTTCTTTTACTTATGGCAGCCGATATACAGCGCCGATATATATTGTTTTCTTTCCAGTAAAGACCTTGTAATAAAAAAATGTAACATGTTAATATATGTAATATTAAAATATATGTACTGTGACGTGGCAGGGCGACTGCAGTTGCACTCGCCCGCCCCATCACTAAAAATTCGCCTCCGCCGCCGGAGATCCGCACTCGGAAACCGACCGAGGAAGCAAGGCTGGGACAGACAGCGAAAACTCAAAAAGCAACGGTTAATACGACCTCCAAGGGCCGGGGCGACGAGAAAGAAGCGTCAACATCAACAGTCAACGAAAACAACGACGTGTCCGGTGTGACCGCCGGAACCACCGTTAAGAATTCAAATTTCGGTCATTTAAGCGAAACGGCCTCACCGATAGGCCAAGGGGTTACCCCCCCCGTTAGCGACGACTTCTCTGTCAACGCGGCCCCNGGGTATATAAGACGCACACCCCCGAGATTCGAGAGACAATCGTTTTGGGAAAGACAAGAGTTAGTCAATCGTTTTTTGAATCGTATAATCCAAATTATATCCGGTCACTTAACTTAGTTTTTGGCGAGCGCGAGTGAGTGAGCGACTCGACGGGAGCGAGCGAGTGACAGAGAGCGAGCTGAGAGAGAGAGCGGACGAGAGCCGCGGAGCTGAAGGAGCGAGCGAGAGAGCGAGCGAACCACCCAGTGGAGGATCTGAGTCCGCGGTGCAACCAGGAGANGTGCAGAGGCAACCCTGGTGAAGTACCGGCGCTACGCCGTTCTATTCTCTTTCATAATTGTTCTATAACATTGCGGTAAAACGTTCCGAGGACGCCGAACGGTGTCTTTTCGCGTGGGANTTGAAAAGTCTCGACGATTCGGCCCTCGATTAATTGTTTCGCGAGAGGGCGAATTATTTTAGGCATACCGACGGTCGTAATCGGGCGGCCCGAGTTACGAACGATTCGCTCTACCCCGCGTTAAGGCGGAGAAATTGTTATCGCTCTCCCGGTTTCCGGATTCAAGTAGGCTCGGAGTTGCTCAGCACTATCGGCTTTAACAGATTTCTCGTACGCTATCGACTTAAAGATTTCGTTCTCGCGAGCTATCGGCACGCGTCGAAGTTATCGGCAAGTGCGACAGTGCGGTATCGTTGATTAATTACGCGGTCGAAGGGAAGTCGCAGGGTGCTATCGTCCCGGGCTATCGTCTCGTCGCGCTAATTGTACATCGACCAAAGAAAAGCATTTCTTTCCGNCCCGAGAAGCGATCGCAGAATCGCAAGTACGAGAAACGCGTCAAAAACAAGCTAGAGGCTGTTGACGCGAGACAGCTGATCGAGCGCGCGGTCATTGACACGGCCTTTTGTTCGGCAAACCTCGCATTGAAATTGTTATCGCGTTGCGAGACTAACTCGCGTAAGGAAAAAGCGGCGCGAGGAATTCACGNGCTCCTCGTGTCCCGCGGTAAACCGAGCTGCCGAATACTCTTGATTATTCCCACACTGTGATTCCCACGGGGAATCTTCGGCGCGTTTTCGCGGAAATATTCCGCTCATTGTATCACCGAGCATTATTTCTATTGTTTGTCTATTAATTTTTTTAAAACGCTCAAGAATATATTGTTATATTTGACTTTACTTCTCGCGTACATTTTATTCTTCCGCGACCTTACTCCATTGTTCT
>NW_018023137.1:3937-6578 GCF_002006095.1 Pseudomyrmex gracilis | reverse complement strand
CTCGGCTCAGTCGCATCAATTGAATTCGATACCGTTCCCCAGTGATGGTTTCGTTCGGTTTCAACAGCTCATAATAAATAACACCGACCTGGTCCCACCAAATACACAGCATAACCTTCGCAGCGTGAATATTCGGCCGAGCCAACGACGTAGAAGCATGACCGGGAAGTTCCCATGACTTTCTTTTTTTTGGGTTGCTGTAATGAATCCATTTTTCATCACCCGTCACAATGCGATGAAGAAAACCCGTCCTTTTTTGCCGCTGGAACAGTTGTTCACAGGCGAAAAAACGACGCTCAACGTCCCTTGGCTTCAAATCATAAGGAACTCAAGTTCCTTGCTTTTGAATCATTCCCAACGCATGCAATCGCTTGAAAATGGCTTGGCGGGTAACTCTTAATGCTGAAGCAAGCTGTTCTTGCGTTTGGCATAGATCCTCATCAAGCAATGCCTCCAATTCAGCGTCTTTGAAGGTTTTTGGCCTTGCTTCACGCGGACGGTCGTCAACATCAAAATCACCGTCTTTGAAGCGACGGAACCAATCACGGCACGTTGTTTCACTTAGAGCAGTATCTCCGTAAACTTTTTGGAGCTCTCGATGCGCTTCAGCCGCCGTTTTCTTTGAATGAAATAAGAAAATTAACACTTCCCGCAAACGACGATTATTTGGTACAAAATCAGACATTTTCACACAACCAAAAGTACATGACGTCAAAACAAAATCACTAACGTGTCAAAGCGGTTTGTTTACCATATGTCTAAGCTTGGCTCGTGACGTTTTGGATATGTCAAAATCGACCAGCACTTACTGCTGGAGCGATCTATTGACAAACAGCGGGAACTTAGTTGCGCACTTAATATATATATATATAATAAATCAAATGTAAATATATATTGTGAGCGACTATACTTTTGTAAATTACTCCCGTTTCGGTTGGTGTACGACAGCGTCGCACACACCTTTGGCACTCATTGGCTTAATCAGAAGAATCGACGAACAAAAATTTTGGGCGCCAGGCGTGAAAGTCACGCCGCACAAACACACGACAGAATCACCACAGCAGAATCACCAATTAGGCCGGACGTGACGACAATTTCTCCGCAAAAGAATTATACTCGGCAGCTCAAAATCTGAAACGGAGAGGCGGGAGTTCGGGAGGCGGCTTTTAGGCGTAGGAAGAGAAAGAAACTCAGCTCAGTTCAAAATGAAAACAGATTAATAAAGAATATATTTGGTTGAGACAGGAGTGCCAGTGTAGCGGCCTTCCGCTTGTTTACAGGATCAGATGTCGTATACAGAGTGTGGAGCCGGTCGTCGGTCAGTCACGGCACGCATACACGGCGCAACGACAAAAAGAATGACGAAAATCGTGGACGGTTAATTCGCCAGACGCAGCGCGGTTCGGCAGCGGTTTTCTAGCTGCAAGTCAACGGCAGAGCACAATTAAGCATTAGCTAACTAGAGCAATAATATCTCACGCTGTTATGTTAGAAAATTATCTCGGCATCGGCAAGTTACGGGGCGCGACGGGAACGCGTATTGGTCTCTTTGCCCGCTGACGCAATCTTCTAGCGCCTCGACGTAAAAACGATAAGTCCGGAATGTACTTCGCGAAAGAAAACAATAACGGCGCGACACGGGACCGTCCACGATACGAATTACAATTATTACTACGCGAAAACGAACAAATTATAATGAACAAAATACGAATTCGGTAAGACGGCACGATACACGCAAGACTGTGGCAACCGCGAGGAGAGAGAGCGATCTTTACAAAATACCGGCGCAGTACAATATTACACTCGACAGCTACGATGTCTCGCGATAACAACTAACGCGACTTCCTCCGCGTCACATTCGCGACCTTGACCGACGGAATTCGAGTCGCCGGAACGGTATGATCGGAAAAATTAACACGCGGCACGCAGTTGCGGGGGTGAGAAAACCTGGCGGCACTCACTTTGCGTCGGCAGCTATTTTCCGATCAGCTTCGGCATGATAGTCCTTTTCGTAAGCTCATTTTATGACCTCGGCTCTCCTCAGGCGGCAGGTGTTCGGCACATACGCGTGTGTTCACTACTTATAGCACGCACAAGATAGCAGGGGTACACCGGTAGTCCACGTCTCTCGTTGCCGGTTCGCACAACAGTGCCCGTCGAGTCTTACAGCGTTTGGCTTCCGCGTTCCGCTAGATCCTCTGCGTACGCTAATCAGCCAATCAGGCGACGCGGTGCGTGGCGCGGTAATCGATCTCCACTCGCGTAAATCCACGTTGTCCTTCTAAGGGCAACTATATGGCCGCGTCGGGCCCTCACCGCCTGATTCATGTGGAAGATTCTGTAGCTTTGCAAGGCCGATCCTCCACTTCGGGTCGGCAGGTCCATGGTGTAATAATATAAGGTGTAACATTCCGTGGATGCGCAGTAGCCAACCAATCAAAGTTGGGTCAAAATGCTTGGAATATGGCGTCCAATATACAGGGTGTTTCAGAACTATGGGATCAAACTTCTAGGGGTTATTCAGTGCAACAGTAGAAAACATTTGAGTATAGGGACCCATGTCCGGAAAAGTGTCACTACCGCACTACGGCCCTAAGACGCGTTAAAATTTAGAAAGACGATGAATTGCCTAAATAGGATT